>NC_056731.1:1258663509-1258673509 GCF_019279795.1 Protopterus annectens
GAGGCATCAAACTCCTATCACATTGCATGAAAGTTCAGGAGATAAACAGATATGCAGAGCAGTAGAATGTAAGATGGGAGATGAGCGGTTTGGATTCAGATTAGGATGCAGCACAATTGACCCAATGTTTGCAGTGAGACAGTTACTTGCGAAGAAGCTAGAGATGAGGAGAAAGTCCAACAGGCATTCCTAGACTTGGAGAAAGCATATGACAAGCTGTTCTGGGCATTACTGCAGTGGTTTGAAGTCCCAGAAATATTGGTAGAATTAGTGCAGACTATGTACAAGGACCCAATGACTCAAGTATGGGCAGTGTTCAGCCTCGCAGAGGAGTTCCCAGTGAGAGTGGGTGTACTCCAGGGTTCAGCTCTGAGCCCACTGCTGTTCATACTGGTGATGGACTACATTAGCAAACAGGTTGAAGGGGGCATATCAACAAAGTTGCTGTATGTAGATGATGTGGCATTAAAGGCAGACTCTGAGCTAGAACTTCAGAAAAGGATAGGAGAATGGAATGCAAAACTGAAGGCACATGGAATGAAACTAAGCACAGATAAGCTAGTGGTAATGGCAGCAAACTGTGGAAATCAGAAGAAGTTGAGAATAGAGATAGAAGGGAAGATAGTTGAACAGGTAAACAGGTTCATGTATCTGGGAGGGGTGGTTGAGGAGAAGGGAAGTCTGAATGAAGAGGTCAAAGCTAAAATCAGAGGGGCTGCAGTCAACTTGCATAGAGTGTCTGGTATAGTCTATGACAGAAGAATGCCAAAGAAGCTGAAAAGTAAGGTGTACAAGACAGTGGTGCAACCACTGCTACTGTATGGTACAGAAACCTGGGTAGTAAAGGCAGAACAGTTAAAGAAGCTAGATGTGATGGAAATGAAGTGCCTGAGAAGGGTGGTAGGATGCACACTGTGGGACAGACAAAGAAATGAGGACATAAGAGCAGAAGCCAAGGTAGCTCCAATTGCTGAAAAGATCAAAGAGAACATATTATGGTGGTTTGGACACATGCAGAAAAGCAGAAGACAATCTGGTGAGGAAGATTTGGGACAGACAGGAAGAAGGTAAGAGCAAGCAAGGACGTCCAGCAAAGAGGTGGATGGATTGTGTGAAAGAAGATCTGTGACATTCAGGCATGAGTGTTGAAGAAGGCAGAAGTGTGGCACTGAATCGAGAGAATTGTCAACAGTTAACATGATATCCTGACCCCATGTAGAAAAAAAATGGGAAAAAAGCAGGCTGATGATGATGATATATATATATATATATATATATATATATATATAGATAGATAGATAGATAGATAGATTTATACTGCCTCTTACATTTGTCATTTCATTGGCTCCAGAAGTATTTAAAAATATATAAGTGATATGACTGAAGGCTTAAAAGAGTTCAGATCATAACTGTTGATATTTTGGTTTGGAGTTTGACCAATTAAGACTATGACATTTTACTGATTAATCTCATTCAAATATATGGGTCATTTTCTAATAGGTTATGACCACAAACTAAACTGGTAAACCAATACACCAGAGAGGCTCCATTATAGTTGGACGCTTTTATTGAAAGAACAGCAGCACAGCAACTTGTCAATTAAAACACAAATAAAATCACTAAGCGCTTTCACCCATTCCTAGTGTTGGGAATCATAAGAGTGAAAAATAAGGTGCAAGTTAAACATCTTATAAGTCTTTTCTTGAACACACCTACTTACTAGAACCAATCAAAAAATGAATCAATTAAATATTTAAATACAAAATTCATCTAACAAATGTGCTAAAAATTCACTAAAAACCTCCTAACAATGTATCAAACACAGTAATAATATACCTAATACAATACCCCCCTCACAAGTTAATGAGAACAATTTTGCTATACTTTTTTTGTCATACCGTAGTGGACATAATAATGTATTAGTTCACTGAAAAATATGTATTCACATAAAGTATGTACAATGTATTAAACACAATAGGACTTATACTTTAAAATACTAGCAAGTGAAATGTGCTCGTTAATACCTGATGGCCTTGATGCATCCAGTCTGAGCTGCCACAAACACTCTTTGACCTCTAATAAGGTCTTAACATCCCCTCCTTTCTCATTGTGTGGAATCCTATCCACCACAAAAAATAAAAACTTCTTAAAGTTGGTAAACTTCCAGCCCATTCTCTGTATTTAAATATTTAATTGATTCATTTTTTTGATTGGTTCTAGTAAGTAGGTGCGTTCAAGAAAAGACTTATAAGATGTTTAACTTGCACCTTATTTTTCACTCTGATGATGCCCAACACTAGGAATGGGTGAAAGCGTTTAGTGATTTTATTTGTGTTTTAATTGAGAAGTTGCTGTGCTGCTGTTCTTTCAATAAAAGCATTCAACTATCATGGAGCCTCTCTGGTGTATTGGTTTACCAGTTTAGTTTGTTGGCCTTGACGTTTTTGTACAGTTTATGACCACAGGCTGATAAACCACAGTGTTCCTAAAATGGTGCCCAGTCACCTAAGTATGACTTGTGCAGCCAGTGCAGTGCTCATTCTGGACTTGCGCACAATTTATAAAGAAACAAAATGCTGTTGCCCACCGTATATGAAGCTGATATTATGTTCATGAATGGCAATTCCTGACAACCTTACCATTTGTCCCTTCATAATGTTCTTTTTCTTATAATATGGATGGCAGCTTTGGAAATGTAAAAATGAATTAGAGTATGTATTTTTACGACATATGTTAGACCTTAGAGTACCATTTTCTTTGTCCTTATATAATAATATATCTAAAAAGTCACATCTTTCTTCATGGATCTTATGTGTGAATTTCAAACAAGGTGTTGTTGTTCCTAGATAATTGATAAACTCATGGACCTCTTCCAAAGTCCCCTTCCAAAAAATCAATATGTCATCCAAAAACTGCAAGTATAATACAGCTTTTTGCATGAACACAGAGGTGAACACCCACTGTGCTTCCCAATCAGCTAAAACCAGGTTAGCATAAATGGGTGCACACCTAGTGCCCATGGCCACCCCAACAGTCTGCTTGAAGTGTTCTTCTTTAAACATAATAAAATTATTTAGTAATACCATTTCAGTTGTTTCAACCATTAACCTATGTTTTACAGCATGAAACTCACCATGTTTCTGAAGACAGTTATTAAACATTTCAAGTCCCAACTCATGGGGTATAATAGAAAATAAGTTTATCACATCAGTAGTGACCATCACATACTGTCCACCTAAAGGTGTTTCCCTAATCACGTCAAGACAGCACCAGGAGTCCCACAAAACATGAGGCAATTTCTTTAAAATATGTTTACAATGAAAATCTACAAATGATGCCATTGCTTCTATTTTTGAACCTTTAGCTGAAACAATCGGACAAAAGGGTGGTTTGTTGACATTTTTGTGGATTTTAGGAATCCCAAAAATGGAGGGAATAGTTGGCAAACTCACATTAAGGTAGTCATATTCATCCTTGTTAAGCACTCCCTCCATTAACCACTGATACAACTGCCAGTCAATCTTCGTGTAGGCTCTGCTAACATATCTAGAAACCCTGGCATATGTTGTTGTGTCATTTAAAAGTTCTAATATACTAGTAGAGTAGTCTGTGTTGGTCATAATCACAACCCCTCCCCCTTTATCCGGTTTCATCACCCGATATAGGTTAGTAGAAATTAACTCACGAAGGCAAAAATCTCTCTCCCGAGGTCAAGTTCTCATTGATCCCTCTCGTGTTCTTAACCAACCTCCTTATTTGAGACTCACACATCTGTTCAAAGACATGTACTATCGGGTTTATAGGGGGAATGAAGGTACTTGATCTTTTTAATGTAAACCTAGTATAGCTTAAAATTAATTAAAATGTTTGCAATCTCATATCTAAAGGCAGGAACAAAGGAGAAGCCCTTTTTAAACAGGGCACAATAACAGTGCATTAGTTCCAAGTCTGTAAAGTTGTATATACAGGAACTACCTTCCTTAATTAGTTTACAAACAAATTAAATCTTTTCCTCTTCGTCATGTGTTGCCACTGACTTTCACTTCAAAGCATTACCTATTGTATTACCTGTGTCTTTTTCTACACAGAAAAAATCATACAAAACTCTATCTTCATTATCATTTTCATACAGTGAATCAAACTTGTTGTGAAATAAATCCATCATAGACAAATAATCCAAATGGGGAGTATCAGTTCCTTCAACACCCTGAACCGCAAGGGCATCGGCAGAATTGGAAACAGTTTGGGAACTAAAATCCATTAAAATATGTTGTTCCCTTGCGACCACCTCCAGTTGGTGTAGTGTATCTGTCCTCTCCCTCTCCCCTCGCCATAGTCCTGCTGCTGTGTGGCCTGATTTCACTCCTGTATACGTTCCAAGCGTCTCACTGGTTGCTGTTCTAAAAAACTCTCATTATTGTCCCTTTCCGTTACTATCTCATCGTCTATCCCATCACTATAGTTTGTTGGCCTATGTTGAATTGTATCATTGATAAACCCCTCATCAGCATTACCCCTTCTGGAAAATCTATTTTTATAAACTTTAAAATGAGCATAAGCTCTATGCTCAATGTAATCTCTGCTGTCCCTTGTTAACTTATTATGTTTGATTTTAAGCTCTCTTTTAACAAAGGCATCCATCTCAGTTAAAATTTTGTCATATCGTAACTTATTGAACTCAAAAAGCAAGTCTTTGGTAATACTGTGTTTCTTTTCTCACCTATTTCAACCCTTATCTTTGTGGATGTATCTAGGAGGTACCCTCTTTCAATTAACATGTCTATCAAGTTTGACACTTCAACCTGATATTGCTCATCCTCACTGATGAGTCTTGACAACCTATTCATAAATCTCTTATGGACCTCGCCCTTGAGACCCATGGTCAATTTGAAAGCATTGAAGACATATTCCCTGGCAAAATTTATTGATTTGAAATTCCCACATGTGTTGGTTGACTCATGGGATTGAATCAGGAAAATTCAACATGAGTTATTTAGTGAACACCTTATATTCGCCACTATTGATGTCAAAGTTTTATTTTCCATAATACCACATGAAGAAGAGATCAACATGTTTTATGATTTTTTGTGTAAATATTCTGGGGTAACATTCCAGAATATTAATGTTTCAAACATTAATGTAATTGGTACTTCAAAATAATTTCATACTGTTTGAGGGGCAATACTTCAGACAGAAGGTTGGTGTAGCAATGGGGGCTTCATGTGTGCTCCTATTTGCAAACATTGCCCTTGTGGAATGGGAAACCACTGTGGTTTTCAAGATCGAATTATTCAAGAAATGTCTATTTTATGGATGTTTTTTGGATGGCATCCTTATCCTGTGAGATGGCACTTATGACATGCTGCAGGAATTTTTTGGTTCATTAAACTCCAGTACACAATATCCGGAGTTTACAATGGAAAAAAATGATGATATGATTAATTTTTTAGATAATACCATCTTGAAGGACAAACAAAACCACAGATTTAAATCCACCTTATACAGGAAACCAACCTACTCCAACACCCTTTTGCATTTTTCAAGTGCACACCCAGTGCACCGAAAAAGATCTTTGGTTAAGGGACAGGGAGTTAGGTTGGTAAGAATGGTAAGTGATAACGACCTTTTTCTGAAAGAAATTGAGACTTTAGAATACATGTTATTGGGACGAGGTTATCCAAAAAAGTTTATTGATCCCATTCTTCAGGAAATTATTACCAAGAGAAACAAAGGTCATTTCACACCATTACTGGGAAATGTATTAAGTAATGGGAGCATAAGATCTGAGGTTATGGCCATCAACAACAAAGTGACTTGTTTCAGTATTCTATGATATTAACATTTAGCCCATTGTTTGGAAGAATTAAGGACATATTAAGTAACAACTGGACATTGTTTGATATGGAACAACAGTTCAAAAATAAGTTAGGTGAAAGCCCGACAGTGGTATATAAGAGGGATAAATCCCTAAAAAATCTAATAGAAACCAACACGCCTAGTAAGAACAAAGGCAAGATAAGAAAATGTGGGCATTGTAATCAATGCCCTTATATTTTAGAGAACAAGTCCTTTTACATACAGGGATTTGGGAAGGTACATTTGAAGCAAAGGCTCAATTGTACCAGTAAAAGCTTGGTATACATAGCTATTTGACAATTCTGCCAAAAGTTTTATATAGGAAAGACTGTCAACAGCTTCAATAAACATATTTACCAACACTTATACGATATTAGAAAAAATAATGTTACGAATGCATTATTTAAACACATTAAAGAGAACCCAGACCATTATTTTAGATTCAGTGGCATTGAACAGGTTGGTAATAAAGACAGAGGGGGTCCATCTGAAATATATTTGGAATTTCGTGAACTTATGTGGCAGCTTAGATGCAATGCCACCAACCCCCCAGGGCTTAATGAATCTATATCCATATCTAGCTATTTAAAATCGAAAGCGGAATTTCATATGTAAATATGTAATCTAACATGGGGAATACTGCTTATAATAGCTAAAGATGTCTTGAACTGTTTAAAGATCTTTAAAGTAATGACATTCACTATGGTTGCTTCTAGAGAGAAAATTTCTTTTTTAGATGTGTTTGTGGAGAGGTTACCTGACGGCCTACTAACTACAGGTGTTTTCAGGAAAACGTGCTATAGAAATGCGATGCTACATCGAACCAGTATGCATCCTGAATATGTTTTTAAGAATATTATACGAGGACAAACTATGAGAGTATCACGTTTGAATTCTTCAGATAAGGGATTCAATAACGAGCTGAAGGCACTAGAGCAAAGATTTATGGATAGATCTTATTATCATAATGAAATAGTACAGGGGTTTGTAGGAATACAAGACCTAAGGCAAGAAAGAGCACAACCATATTTTGCATCAATTAATAGACCCGAAGAATCACAGGATAATCGAAAAAATCGAGGGATGAATGTGAATATATACTATACCCAAGATGTGAATCAAATTAGGGGTGCCTACTCTAGGTTTTGGGATATATTGAAGGTTGAACCCACATTGCAAGAACTTGTAGGAAACAAACCTAAATTTATATATAAAAATAAGACCAATCTTTACAGAATGCTATGTGGCCCTAATAGGTTAGAGAGCAGACCCTACCTAGAAGATAGAGATAACAAATATACGAAGCCCTGTCAAAGATGTAGGTACTGTCAATATATAGAGACATCAGGTAGATTTATACATCCACTTACCAAACGACTCTATACATTTTCTGTTGAGGCAGATTGCGATACTCAACATTTAGTGTATCTTGCCACCTGTTCAGCCTGTTCTGCCTACTATGTAGGAAAGACTGACAGAAGGTTAAAGGAAAGGATAAAAGAACATGTATATAATATTAAAATTATATCAAATAAAAATGGTTTAGCTAAACATGTTAATGAAACTTTCCCTGATCATAAGTTTAAATTCCAAGCTATCTGTATGAGTTACACTAACATTAGGAGAGGTGACATTAGGAATTTGACTGAACAGTCTGAAAGTAAATGGATCATTAGACTTAGAGCAGATAGGCACCCTGGACTTAATGACAGGGTTCCTATTAAACCTATCCTGAAAGGTAGAGCATTGAGGAGATAGTATGTTTTGGGTTAATATTTATATTTATGAACTACCCTTATATATTACATCATAAAATATATCGGGTTACTATCACAGATATCATTAGCCTTATGTTAAGGCATTTATTCAGTATGATATTGTAAGTTTGCCTCTATAATGTGCACCTATATATATTTCAAAAAGTTTTTTAGGTGCAATGTTTTATTTATCTTTTGTATTAATTTATGCATATGTGTATATGCCTTAGTAATTTTAAATATTTGTAAGATTTTATATGTTTGTACGTATTAGTTGTTATGCTTATTTATGTACCTTTATGAAAAATAAGTTCACCTAATTAATAACAGGAAATGATGTCATTATTTAATTAATATATAAGAAGATGTTTAATTAAATTATTTAGTTGGCCTGAGGAAGCCATATTGGTGAAAGCGCTTGCCATTGCTGCTTGTTAATAAACCAGTTTTAAACTACAAAAGGTGTGGATGCGAATACATTCTGTGAAGTGAATACTGCTTTTGAAACGCATTGGAAACGTGATTGTGAGATTTGAATATTGAGCATATCGTTCTGCCATCGCATTAACTGCTGTATTTTAACTTTTGTTGGATTATTATATCGCAGCTATTTGTTTTTTATTATTTGTATAGGAAAGACTGTCAACAGCTTCAATAAACATATTTACCAACACTTATACGATATTAGAAAAAAATAATGTTACGAATGCATTATTTAAACACATTAAAGAGAACCCAGACCATTATTTTAGATTCAGTGGCATTGAACAGGTTGGTAATAAAGACAGTGGGGGTCCATCTGAAATATATTTGGAATTTCGTGAACTTATGTGGCAGCTTAGATGCAATGCCACCAACCCCCCAGGGCTTAATTAATCTATATCCATATCTAGCTATTTAAAATTGAAAGCGGAATTTCATATGTAAATATGTAATCTAACATGGGGAATATTGCTTATAATAGCTAAAGATGTCTTGAACTGTTTAAAGATCTTTAAAGTAATGACATAAGAAGTATAAGTGTGAGTGATGTAACACAACTTTAATAGGGGGGAATTGTGGATTTTCCTTGCTGCAGCGTGCTGATTTTAATTGTCAATTGATGGTTGATTTTAACTGAAGGGAATTAATTTAGTCACATGACAACAGTGTGGGTATTTAAACATGTTTGAAATGAGTGTTCTCTGTTATTCTGAAGAAGTCATTAGCCAACCGCTGACGAAAGCGCTAAATAAAGAGAGTATTGGATTTCACCCGGTGCCGTATTGTTTTTCTTTTGGACTTACATGGTTCATCTAACTTTTCTTGTCACATGTCTCTTGTATTAGGCTGATAGAAATCAGCACAACTTGTACTCCTTTCAGCACCAAGCCTTTTCTTCTTTACTAACTAAGAGACAAATTATTTCCATGATTGCAAAAGCAATCCTGTTAGTTTGAATTCCTTATATATGCTCAGCAGACATCTACATTCTTTATGATAAACTGTTTTCTGTAGTACTTTCTCTTACACTCTCTAGGATTTCATCTAATGGCTGTACATTTTCTTTTAACTTACAAATAAATGCAATATGCATATAAAACCCATTTAAAGAGATGGCTACACATTACATGTTCACAGAAAAGAATGTCAAAGTGTTACTTTATGGTAACAATCATTACACTGTTAAGCATGTCCAGTACCAATGGAAATGTGTGTGCCTGTAGCTGTCATGGTGTTATTTTGGGTGACAGCAGCATGACAGTTAGAGGCAGTTGTTAGAGCTTTGCTGGACAGTGATATATTCCTGACCCAGTTGTTGTTGTGTCTTTCAGCTTTTCCCGGTTAGGGGTCGCCACAGCGGAACTCCGGTCCACTAATGATTGGCAGTAGATTTTTACATGCCAAGTTGCTGGCCCTGACACACAACCTTCAATGAAGGTGCGCCCATTCACGCATGTCTCCACACAGAAGACGCTCTAGCTGATAATCGAACAGGACAACGTCTTACTGTGAGGCGACAACGCTAGCGCAGCACCACCACCGCAATGTAGCATATTTTATACTGCAAAAGACTGATTAGCTGAAGCAAACCAATATGAGAACAGTACAAATGTCCAGCTGTCAAGTATTGCAACAACTGTCTACAGTGTCTGGAATGTTGTGTATTCTAAAAATGCTATATGCAAGTGCCATGGGACTGGTTTATAGTAGAACCCGGGGGGGGTAAGCATGCTCCATAATCCTTACACCTGGCAATTCAAAAAGGTTTCAACCCCATTTGCCAGGCCTGCAGAGCAGGTCTCATTTATCTACACCTGGCAATTCAAAAAGGTTTCAACCCCATTAGCCAGGACTGCAGAGCAGGTCTCATTTACCTAGTATGTAACTGAAGGGATCAGTTTGTT
>NC_056731.1:1258678509-1258931009 GCF_019279795.1 Protopterus annectens
AGGACCAGGGGAGCTAGGAGGTAGTTGGCTAGCTAGGGCTTGAATGGTCTCAGTAAAGAATTTGTTAAATCTGTCAGAATCATCTTCAGGGGGTTTTATCAATAGTAGCAGCAGGGAGTGGGGTTGAAGTTTGTCCAGGATGTAGTAGATTATTTAAACCTGCCCAAAACTTCTGAGGGTTATTTTGATTTACTGTCTGTAAATTACAGTAGTATTGTTTTTTTGTCTTGTAAAATGGATTTTTTTGTTTCGTTCCTGGATTGCCTGTATTTAATGTGATCTTGGGGGTCTTTAGAAGAATGCCATAAAGCCCATGCTTTGTTTCTAAGGGTAATTTTGTGTTTAGACTCTTTAGAAAGCCATGGTGCAGTTTTTGCCTTTGTTCTCTTTGAACGAACAGGTGCATGCAAATCAAGGATCTCAAGGAATTTGTTGTTAAAGTATGCTACTGCTTCCTCTAAGGGAAGGTGTTTTAGAATAGACCAATTACATGAGTTTAGTTTTTGCTGGAATTTGGCAGGGTCAAAGTTTTTATTGTTTCTAACCTTTCTGAGTAAGGGTTGTTGGGAATTAATGGCTTTGTGCTTAATTACATATGTGAGAAGGTGATCGCTTAGGCCATCAGGAAGGGTACCAGAGGTGCACAGTTGGGGTTGACTACTTATGAGTACCAAGTCAAGTATGCTTTCATTTTGGTTGGGTTTACCTATTCTGGTAGGGGTGGATATGATTTGTGTAAATGCATGCAGGTTAATATGGGTGGTTGGGGATTCTGAGGAACAGGTGCCCCAGTCTATGTTAAATTCTCCAAGTAGTAGGGTTTCTTGGGGGTAGTGACATGATAGCCAGTGCAGGATATCTTCAAGTGCAGATATATTGTTACCTGGGGGAATGTACATACAGATGATATTAATGCATTTATTTTTATTAAGTTGCAATTTGGTGGCAAGAATCTCTGAGTTATTAATCTGAGGTGGTTGTATTACATCTATGGTGACATTCAACTCAGATTTATAGAGTACAGCTACCCCACCCCACCCTTCCTGGAAGCACGATCCAGCCTGTGTATGTTGTACCCAGGTGGTAACAATTCATTGTCTGTAGTGTTAGATTTTAACCAGGTTTTAGATAAACAGAGAATCTCGGGGGAGTAGACATCCAGGAGTGCATGCAATTCATATACCTTGTTATTAATGCTTCTAATATTGAGATGACAGGCTAGGAGAGAGTTAGTTGGCCTATTAATTGTAGGTTTGTAGCTTAGATTGCAAGTAGAGGGGGTATGTGTATCTGAAGTGGGTGGGCCAGTGTTGGGGTGAATATCACCACCAAGTATTAGGTTAAGTCTATACTTGATGATGAACTTCAGGAATTTGTTTATTAGTTTGTGGTAGTGTTTGGATCTAGAGCTAATGTGCCTAGGGTTGAGATGTTGATAGACTGAACAAGATGTTGGATAGGACCTGGTACTGTAAGCATGGTTGAAGGTGGGAGGATTTACAGCTGGGGTGATAGCATGGCATTTTGGGACCTGAAATCCCATGAGAAACTGGTTTTCATACAAGGTAAGGAGGTATGGTGCAAACAAGAGGGGTAGTAAAGAGGAGTATATCATTATTTGTGATTCAGCTAGTGAGTTAAGGAACTGTTTTACCTGGTGATGCAACACCAGAAGATAGAGTGGTGAGGTAAAGATACTGAAAGGGGGATGGGAGAATGCCAGATGAAAGCTAATAGGTGCTATTAAAATGTAGGTAGAAGAATGGGGGTGGGAGAAATTATCCCAGATGAAAGCAGATAGTATCTAGAAAGTGGGGGAGTGGCTATAGTACTTTAAATTTAGAGGTACTGGGGGGCGGGAGGGAATTGGGGGCAGGGAGGAGAGCGAAGAGTGGCTGAGCGTGAGGCTTAACGAGCGGGCTACTGCAGTTTACAAGGTTTCCTAAGGTGTCCTAAAGCTATAAGGTAAGTATTATAGCTCTTAATGTAAGAGTCAGTTTACTTAAGTTACAGGGGAAGGAGGCAAACACTCAAGTAGAAAAAAGAGATATGGCTGACCAAAATGGTGACCTGCTTAATTACACAGCACTGTAAGTGAAAGCTTAACAAATGCTTTTTGTGTGCAACTTACTCTACGTAAATGTTGAGAGAAACTGATTTTGTTATGGTGACCAATTGCAGTCCTGTAGACTCCGTTTTGTAGGTAAATGTATAGTTCAATCTGCTTAAATGCTGAGAGAAACTGGTTTTGTTATGGTGACCAATTGCAGTCCTGTAGACTCCATTTTGTAGGTAAATGTAGAGTTCAATCTGCTTAAATGCTGAGAGAAACTGGTTTTGTTATGGTGACCAATTGCAGTCCTGTAGACTCCATTTTGTAGGTAAATGTAGAGTTCAATCTGCTTAAATGCTGAGAGAAACTGATTTTGTTATGGTTACCAATTGCAGTCCTGTAGACTCCATTTTGCAGGTAAATGTAGAGTTCAAGCTGCTTAAATGCTGAGAGAAACTGATTTTGTTATGGTGACCAACTGCAGTCCTGTAGACTCCATTTTGTAGGTAAATGTAGAGTTCAATCTGCTTAAATGCTGAGAGAAACTGATTTTGTTATGGTGACCAATTGCAGTCCTGTAGACTCCGTTTTATAGGTAAATGTAGAGTTCAAACTGTTTAAATGCTGAGAGAAACTGATTTTGTTATGATGACCAATTGCAGTCCTGTTGACTCCGTTTTGTAGGTAAATGTAGAGTTCAATCTGCTTAAATGCTGAGAGAAACTGATTTTGTTATGGTGGCCAATTGCAGTCCTGTAGACTCCGTTTTGTAGGTAAATGTAGAGTTCGATCTGCTTAAATGCTGAGAGAAACTGATTTTGTTATGGTGACCAATTGCAGTCCTGTAGACTCTGTTTTGTAGGTAAATGTAGAGTTCAAACTAAGTCACACCAGGTCAGCCAAGGGGGGAAGAGAGAGGGAAATTCTAAGCACCTAGATTTGAAAATGATGCCTGATTCTCATATTTGGCACACATCTTATCTGTATCATTGTTTACAGAAAAGAGACATCCAACAGAGCCATCTGGTTGATAAGTGCAGGAATGCATGTAGCCACTAACTCTCCAATCCACAAATAATTTTATTGTGTATTGCAGGTGATGCTATATACCCCCAGCACCCTGGTTCATGACTCTTTCATTTAATGCTGAAACTGTGGCCAAAGTAAATTACAGCACCATCCATGCTGAAGCCAGTAACGTCACTGGACATAACTTGGAGTGCTGAAGGTGCACTTCCACTGTCTTAACATATCTGGTGGAAAACTACAATGTTCCCCTAACATAGACAGCAAGCTGTTTGTTTTCTGTGCCATACTGCACAACATGATTATGAGGAAATAAGTATCTGTTACAGACACCACTGCAGCAGCAAAAACAGCAGCAGGACAGAAGAGGGTGGTTGGAAAAGGAAGGCATGTGTGCAGTGTCACACAGGCTAAATATGCTGCGTGCAAATTTACCACCAGAAAACAGTGGCCAGTAGAGGTCTGACACTTTCTTTATCACTTGCACAGGTTTCAGGGAACCAATTAACAGAAGGCTGTCACAAAGTAGGTGGGAACAGACTGCACAGAGTGAGTGTGAGGGAAACATGCCACAGGGCAGAGAGTGGAGATTATTGTGATGTAAGTGTGGTATGTCCAAAGGTGAAAAGCCATATGAGCTTCTTTGACAAGGATGGGGTGAGACTGCATGACCTGGACTTGGAAGCAGATCCTTGTGTATACTCATAAAAAGTGGTGTCAGGGCTTCTAACAGCTTTTGATGATAGTGATATGCTTGCACCTTGCAGGAGTACTGGTACACATTCACCACAGATTTGTACTCACACTGCCACAGACAGCCCTGGCACTGGTGTCAACAATGATGGCAGTAGCAATATTATGCAGAGAGGAGATCATTGTAGTAGTGTGTGCTGGCATAACCTTTGTTGCATCCATACTGTCCCTATGTCTGTTCTCTCTATTCACTCAGAGCTCACAATGGTGCAGGATACATTCCTTATAAATGTCACAAAGCATGCTCAATTCAGTCTGTGTACTAACAGACTGCATTTGAATGATATTCCTGCTTATCTGTTGATTTATAACTAGTGTTGTCTGCATCTCAGGGGGCAAATAGGAGCTGTGACATCACTGTGTACCCATGTGTCACTGACATATGGTAGGTATGCCTACATCAGAAGCAATGTGTATATGTTAACCCTCCTTTTCTGAGTCAGGGGAAACAGTTATGACAGCACCATGCAGACAATGTTCCTCTCTTTGTGGGAATGCTAGGTGCACAGCCTTTACTGTCACAGTGTCCTCCGTGCCTATATCTGGACCATGTGCACAGGATGTCTCAGCACACAGGACTGACAGAGGTAGTGATATTATTTCTCCAGATTGTGACTCCTGACTAATTATTTTGGTATCATCATTATCATCATCATCAGATGTATATATAGTGCTGATTACAACTCTTTCTCTGCCTTCTAGCATTTCTACATGATACCTTCTACTGGCCATGTCTATAAATTCAGAATATAAAGAACACCATGATGATCCCAATGGCATATGCTTCTACTGTGCTTATCTGGCATGCAGTTCAATATTGTTTATGCAGCAGATGACATTATGGCTGAACTTACTTTCAATTGTGGCAGAAGATTGTCACAGGCTTGAGATGTCTGTGAAGACAATGTGCATAATGCAGATTGTATTATCCCATGCTCAGTATGCCTAAGAACAGTGCAAACAAACCTCTGCTAGGTAGTACTAACCTGGTCTGTCACCAACAGAAACACAGAAGGCTGAGGCATACCTGCACAAACAAACAGACCACCACTGAGGATGATGCATGGTGCATTGCACTCAGACAAATATATGAGAAATTCTTCACCTCACTGCGTCATGCAGAAACTGGAGGACCATCCCTGGAGTAGATCTCTTCATTTCAGTCTGCTGTGTCTTGGGCTTGACTCAGGCAATCATATCTGTGAGGCACCAGTGACTGTGGCCTATTGCCCCATCTACCCCCTTCATGGCATCAATGCCATGCAGCAGGGCCATGGCTGGCTCATGTCATGCCCAGTGATATCCCTCGATTTGTAACTCTAAGTTAAGGAGTAAAAATAAAAAGGTCCTGTTTCAGAGCAGACTAAATATTCTAAAGCAACCCACTGGCAATATCTGTAGCAAGCGACTTGCACAACTTACATCACACACAAAGTGAAGTGCTGAACCACTTCAGTCTTGCAGTCCAGTCCACAAAAGCAGTATCAAAATTAATTTCTGTACTGGTATTCACAAATGCAGGTACAGAAGCAAATACAAGTATTGAACATGCCCCCTAACATCTTGCACCCAGGGTAGCTGCCCACTTCACCCCACCCTATCTGCATTTTTACCATGCAGCAAGGACTGCCATACCTGCTTCCATATCTGCTGGTCTCCTTCCCCTCTACAGAACCAACATAAGTAATGCTGCTTGAGGGCTTGCAACAAGATTTCATTTTCTACAGTTCTGATATTTTGCATTCTCTTTCTACCTGGTTGACCTCTGAGCATGCTGAATCCAACATAAACAAAAAGAATATAGCAATACATTTCTAAATGCAATGTGTACAGTTACTGTGCATGCACCTATTTCACACAGGCATGGATTCAAAGTATACAGACCTCAGCAGCAACCCTGGTATGCTATGACATAGTAATTTATGATGGAGGCTAGCCTTTAAAATGGTCAAATGAAATGTTGTATAATAACATCACACTTAACAACCCCTATATATTTCTGACAAATGGCTTGATGTGAATGTCAGAGATGGCAAAAGAGAAGAAGTTTGTAGGCCAAGTTGTTGGCTGACCAGAACACTGGTAGAGGTACTTCTGCCTTTGTGGCAACTATGGCTGAAAGTCTATGTAGCTTAGTCACTAGAGAGTCTATACTCACCACATTAAACATCTAACAAAGAAAAAGAGGTTGTGTTTTTTATGGAAAAAAGGACCTGGTTCAATCTACCCGGTAAGAGCTACCTGTCATAACCTCTACCTCTGTCCCCACTCTTGATAATGTTTAGGCTGCACTGCTAGCCCTTCAGCCTTCCTCTAAGTAATTATATGGCAATCCTATGTTGTAGGCAGATACATCTCTTGTGTTGATTGCATGAACAGCTTAGACATACATTTATGTGCTAAAAGGGTAGTCTTTTATGCACATCTAGCCTCACAAAATGTAGCTGTATAGGATATATTCAGAACTAATCCTTGCCAGACACAATAGACTATTATTAAGATATGGCAGTATACTTGTCAAACTTAATCTTCTGTCAGCCTAATGATGTGAGAGCACAGTTGTGAAAATGAAAAATATACACCTTACCAGCTAAGTGCACATATGTAAATAGGACAGAAAATAAGTTTCCAAAGCATGCCATCTTAAACTTTTTTTATCTCTGAACTACAAACAAAATGTTGACAAATTCCTAAATAATGCAAGTTTTTTTTTATCACATAATGAAATACATGCTTGTTACATAAATGTCTTTCAATTACCTAATTGCAGCTATATGCACTATAGGGTCATAGGCATTATATGTATGCATGGGGCATACTTTAAACAGTGCCACATCATAAGCTCATAATGGAGATCTATATATATAGCTGCACAGTGGGCAAATGAGCAATGTAATCCTGATTAACTGACTACTCTCAATTTGCAAATATTCTGCCATCTTGCTGAACTCACAAGTGGAGGACTGTAGTGGCAAAAGGGTAGCTAGGATGGGGTGTAGGAGGCTGTCTCCCTGGGCACAATTAGTGCTAGAGAGCACAAATAGAAGATGCTGATTGTTTGGTAATTCTGTACAGGTATTCATTTCCATATCAGCATGTCTGAATGTCAGTATGGAAATGAGATTCTGCTTATTTTCAGCACTAAAGTACTTGCATCATCACTCCATGTGTGGTTTAAGTTGTAGCAAGCCGCTTTTTACAAATGTCACAAGTGGCTTGCTACTGTTGCTAAAGACAGAATACTTTTTTTGCTTTTCATCTTCTCAACTTATAGTAAGTTGAGAAGTGCAGAGGAGGTGGTCCTGCTGAGAAGAGAGGGTAGGTACCAGATTGGATAAGGTTCCTTTTTTTGCTCCTTGTTCAGTCTTATGTTGAGGTGTACAGATCAGGAAAGAATGCACTTGATTCTTGCTTCTGCACCAGTATGATGACTTAAAGTGCCACCACCCTGGCCTACTGCAGTCTGCAAGAGTGGAAATCTGAGATATAACAACAGCACACAGATATGAACTTAAGTATGTATTTAAACTATTGTTTTCATGCTGTCTCCATTCCCATCAGTTAAGTCAATAGACTGTGCAGAGGTGCATTTTCCAAGATAATGAGGCTATGAAGAATAGACACATACATGCATACACCGACATACACACTAAGGCTGTTTCATCTAAAATGGCCTGAGGAACATAGGTGTATAATAGTCATGCCTATCATTGGTGGTATAAAATATTTGGAGCAGGATAGGCACACTTAGCACTTTGACAGGGATGACTTTCTATATGTTGCTTGGTTGCTTCAGTAGATTTGTTAAAGTCAATGCCCACGAACAGCCAGCAGCAGTACCAGTGCTTCAGATTGTTTAGAATATCAACAGAAGCCGTGGTGGTACAGCGGTAGCATTGTTGCCTCACAGCAAGATGGTCTCCTGTTCGATTCTTGGCTAGAGTGCCTTCTGTGTGGAGTCTGCATGCCCTGCCAATGGTCAAGTGGCCTCAGAAAGACATGCGTGGATGGGCGTGCCTTCATTGAAGGTTGGGCATTGGGCTGGCAACTCGGCACCATAAAAATCTACTGCCAATCATTAGTGGACCAGAGTTCCACTGTGACGACCCCTAACCAGGAAAAGACAAACAACAACTACATTGTTTGACTACTTCATCCTTTAATTGTCTCATTGTATTGTTGTGCATCTTTACTTTACAGTGATATTTAAACCAGATGGGCTGCTGGAGGAAGCAGCAAAAATTGATAGAATAGCAGGCTGAGTATGAACAGCATACTATTTAAAGTGCACTGTATACCATTTTTATCTCATATGCAACACTTATGCCATCCATTACATCATGTTTCTGCTATGCACATCCAGATGAAGAGGAAGCAATAGCCCAGGCAATTCCCCCAATGGCAGTTATTGTTTTAGAACAGGTTGCGGCCAGAGAGAACTGTAGGTAGGTATTCTAGTGTCCTGTGCAGTTTCCTGATCTGGTGTGCCCTTCAACTCTAAGTTGAGGACCCCCAAAAAGTTCAAAGGTAATTTCCAAGTAGACTTCTCCTTTGAAAACAAAGGTAACAAGCAGCTTGCTGCATCTAAATGCCACATTTGAAGTTCTGATGTGCTTAAGTTGAGACCACAAGTGCAGTATCAGCAGTCATTTCTGAGTAGTACTGCACTATGTTTCAACAGGCATCTGCCGAGAATGCCCCCAATACCTTATACCCAGGGTGGCTATCCTCTTCACCCCACCCTCGCTATGCCTCTAGTGGTGGGGATGAAACCACCACACCAGGGAGGACTGAAGGCCACTTTCAAGTCTCAAGCTGGCAGCCCTGCTTCATCATCTTTGCTGGTCCAGCAGTAGCTGCAGCAGTTGTTTAAGGCTGTGGAGGAGAGGCATCCATAAGACTGGCTCAGCTGCATCAAGTAGCTTCTGAGGCAGATCTCTTATGTGCTCATCTGGCCAACCGCAGTCATCAGGCCAGGGGAGGATAACTTGTGTAAAGAAATAATCTTTGACCAGAGTTTAGATATTGCTGGCAAGATATCTCTGGAAGGCTCTAGGTTGGGAGCAACGTGGATGAGATCTTTGGGATCCACTGATTATAACTCTGCTTTACAGATGGTCGCTTTAAACCTTATTAGGGTGTGGCAGGTGTTGACTATTACCCAATGCAGAAATTCACATTTAGTGTACATCCTTAAGGCATATTTCTCCTCGCATCACATAACAAATTGGTGGTAGTGGATGCAATTATATGCCTGTTACTTGCAATCATGGTATCAAAAACTAAGATGTCTGCAGGATATCAGCCAAGTGGACTATCCCATATCTTTGAAGCAATCACATTTATAAAGAGTTTCAAGGCAGCTGACAAGTTTGGACCAGAATGTATTGTTGAATTTGACAGCTTTTTATTTATTATTGTTAGTACTATTATGCAAAAATAGAGATTCCATGCTCTGTGCAAATATCACTTTTATAGAAGATATAAAAAGCAGTTCTCATTTATCTGTAATTTGCCATCATAAAAATAGGATGCTAGATGTAGATGCAAAAACAAAGAAAAATCTTGAAAAATGATGATTCCAGTTAAATTACTTTTGCTCCTTGATGACAATGACTGCAATAATTTTTTTTCTTTGCAGAAAATAATCAAACCACTCTGGCTATCATGCCTGAAAATCATAGGTTGTACTATTTGAATATGAACTTTCTGCTGATGGCATTGGCAACTCAATATGCATAACATGCAGACAAAGGTGAAATTTGCCAAGTAGACGACAATAATGCAGGATATGAGTTCTTAATTTTGCTGCCCCTGTCACATCTTAACGAACTCTGTCATCAGCTTTCAGGACTCCAAGCAACTTGAAAAGAGTTTCAAAAATGTTAGAATTTGCTACCCAAATACCCAGAACACAGTCACTAAGACAACATGGATAGGATAGAGTGGACAGATTTTGAGCTAAAATTAATTTGAAATATGTGAGACTGTGATGTCGTGAGCATGGGATTAAGCAAAAAAAATAAAAAACTCGAGAGTCAATCTGAATGTTACATGATCCCCCAAGTGTGAGGAATGTGACAGAACATTTAGAAGAGTATTTCAAGCTTATGGGAAGTAAGCACTTCACCGTACCATTCATGAGTCTGTAAAACCTCAGAGGCATGATACAAAAGGAAGGAGAGATTGAGCCCCCAGAGATATCTACACCCCATTCCAATAACTCATCATACTAAGAGTTTCAAGTGAGGAGTCTAACACTGGCAAATTTCTGTGTGTTAATTAACTTCCTTTTGGGAGTGATATATTTTATTTTTCACTAGATAAGAAATACAGTGAACTTTATCAAGGCCTTGCCACACTGTGTCTTCAAATCAGAACCTATTAAAAATTCTTCATTTCTTGAAGCACTGTTACCTACTATATTATCAAGCTGTGGTAGAACACCACAATCTATCAATACCATCACCACTACACTGCAAAAAAAAGTCTTAAATGACACCTGTCATTTATTCCTGTCAGTAAATGGGTGTCATATTTATCATTGCATTGTGTCAGCACAGAAGCAACTACTCTGGTACAAACCTCAAGTCTGCAGTACAGGAGAAAATGTGCTATTTAAAAATGGCCCATCGTACATCAGCACATCCCCATTACTACCTACCTTTGGTAAAAGGGTTGCACTAAAACAAATGACAGTAATAACCCAGAATATGGATGCAATCTGATCTACAAAGGCAGCTGGCACTAGATTCTTGTCCCAAATGTAAATCTGTAAGACTGAGGCAAGAGGACAAAGAAACCCCTGTAGATACAGCAAGCACAGCTCTTGGCCATATATCTTGCAAGTCACTGATCATCCCAGTCATTTCATTCATTCCTTCTTTCTCTGATTCCTTGATAAATCCAATTCAGAGTCAAAGGGAAGCTGGTGCCTCACCTTACTCATGGGTGCTAACCTTAACTGCCCCTTTGCCTGTAATCCTAACCCAATATATTAAGTTATTAAAACCCATGTCCTGACAGTACAACTATACAAAAAACACTCATACTCATACTCAAAAAAATTACCAACACCGCATCAGACAAACTTCTTTCAATAAACTCACTCACCAAAAATTCTATTCAACTCACACACACCACTAAGCCTGTCCCCTAACTTAGCCATTACTGCAACCCTAACCAGCAAATATTTTCATTCCCACAACACAAAATCTATCCCTTTACCTAGCCCCATTCTAATCCTAATTATCAAACATTTGTAATCACACACCTCAACAGTGTCCAGTAACCAAATACATATATATCTATACCTATAGTTAGATAAATAGATAGACAGACAGATAGATAGATAGATAGATAGATAGATAGATAGATAGATAGATAGATAGATAGATAGATAGATTGATAGGTATAAAACTGAAAATTTAAATTCACAGATTTGTTCTCATTTATCCCAGTACTCACTGAGCACAAAGAAGAGAAACTAATACTAATACTGGTCAGAATGCCAACCAGCACAGGACACACACACACACACACACACACACACACACACACACACACACACACACACACACACACCATACAAACCTATGGACAAGTTGTAGGATTGCTAGTTCACATTTTGGGAATATGTAAAGAAACTAGAATATCCAACAAAATCTCATGTGGACAATGGGAAAATGTACAAACTTAACAGAGAAAATACACCAGCTGAGAAACAAACTAGAATCAAGCACTATGATTCAGCAAAACTAACCTCTGTGCCACTGTTTCACCATCACATTCATTTTTTCATTGTATTTCCTAGTATCATGAGTACCCACTGCTATTACTGTTTTTTGTTAATGTAATAATCTGCTAAACAGTGCATGAAGTGATTCTTGCAGTCCAATTTCAATCATAACCAAGGCCAGAAGAGCAAAGACAAAAACTTCATGTCTTGAAAGTTTAAAGTAGCCAGCCAATCTAAGCAGCACATCTTTGGGATAAAAATGTCATGCCAGAAGAAAACCTATGGACTTTTGTGGGACAACATGCAAATTCCATACAGGCAGTAACTGGAGGTCAGGAGTAAACCCATTCCCCTAGAGCTATGAAGTAGAAGAGCTAGCTATACCAAACAGCTCTTTAAAGTAAGCCAAGTAGGATTCAAACCTATAATCTTCTTAAGCATCCACTGAACCAATCACATGTCCAGTGAATTCCTTGAAATCTTCTCCACACCAGCCCTGTTATCATTCTGATGCTGTCACCCAGCAGTCAAATCCACCAAGACCATATTAAGCAAGCATCTGTGCACCTAATACTAAGGCACATTTGTTCTCCCCAAAACACCACTGATTAGCCAAAACAACCAGCAATGCAGCAACTGTCATATTACTACAGCCAAACACTGACTGATAGTTTTTCAGCAGATAGTACACATCACCATAGCAACACTACTGCCAAATACCAGTCTGGGGAGGCATGTTCCAGTAACCTGATTATGTTCCACTGGGAGTATTTGGGGGGAGACTGAAGCATCATCTAATCTGGGGAAACCACTAGTTATCTGGAAAATATCCATATTGTTGTGTTTCTAAAAACAGAATATTCTGTATAAAACTAATCCGCTTTCTAACCAACCCCTATATGCTTTCATAAAGGATTTTTGATTAAAATTGTACAAGGGGAGACACTTATTACTTTATTTATTTATTTGTTTTTATTAACTGGGAAGTCTGATTGAGAGACCTAGAGAGAAAAGATCCAGCAAAATAAAATGAACACATTAAGCAGTAAATTATATTTTTACAAGATAATTATAATAAATTCAGTGAGAACATTTTTGTTAATACGCACATGATATGTTATCAGGATTATAACAAATTCAGTAAGGACACATTTTGTAACCATATGTATGATATAATGTCAGGTAGTACTTATGAAATTCTATAAACACATACACTGGCTAAGCTCCATTGTTTAATCACTGCCATTATTCAGTGTGTCCGCTATTTGGTTGGTTACTGTCAATCATTTATTTGGTCAGTCAGTCTGTCAGTCAGCTGATTAGTGAGAGAATAAGTGGTCACATAGGAAGGATCCCTATAAATGACATTCCACCTTCTCCTATACAAAAAATCCAACCATGTAGAGCAGTCTGGGTTAGTTTTAAAACAAGTCACATTTAATTTGTATGGCCAATGTGTTGCAAATAATTTATATTCTAAGTGTAAATTGTGATTCTAAGATTTGTCTTTTGCTGAGTGGTTGTTGTCTTTATTACAATGTCTTTCATTTAAGAAAATATTCAAACATATTTTCAGTAGAAAATCACTATACGTTTTAATGTGGCAGGATTAATTATCTTTGAAATCCCCTGTGACACAATAAGGACATATCGAAGGACCTTAGTTCACACACATACGATATTGTTTTAATATTTTCAAAGTACTTAGTAAAATGCTCTTTTGAATATTTAAAAGTTGTTGGAAAGACCTGCCTACAGACATTTGTATAAAATATTTACAATGCAGATACATGGAAACTCAAGGCATGCTAGGTATGGGACTTGTAGGATAGACAACTGGAGTAGCAGAGAGGGCTTGATGCTCAGTCGCTATAGAAAGAAAAAAAGGTCAGAGTATTCTGAAATAAATAATCAATCGCATAGAACTGAACTGTTTAGGGTCACCTACCAACATGTTGAATATTATGTTAAAGTCTAAGATAACATATATTCTAACATAAATATCTTCATTTCTCTATATAAAAGTATAGCTCTACTTAAGTCAAAATCTACAGAAACAGATATATTTGATTTTTCTATATAAAATTATAGAACCACATGAAGTATAACTGAACCTTGTGTTTCTTCACAGTGAATGGTATAGCATTTACTTAAATTGAATTTCACATGCTTTAAGTCAACCGTGCGATTAACTAAACTGATGTAATACTGAAAAGGTAATGATGAAGTGTCTTTTTTTAATTACAGTCAATGTTACTTTTGCATTATCTGCATATGTACAGCTGTTTTTACTTAGACAAGCAGCCATATAAAATTAAGGAAACAGGGCTTAAATAGAACCCCAAGGAATATCTGCACTAAATGAAAATCAAGTCACTGACATCTTCTGCCTACATCCCCATCATTTATTACATGTCATGCATTCAGTTATTCATTTTCTTTGTTCATTAAAAATGCCTATAAAGTTTTAACCCTTTCTGAGTTGATTTTTTTTCCCTGTTTCTGTCTTTTCTTTTCTAGTCAATTATCCGTCTTCCTATTACAGTTTTGCTCCAGTTATATTGTTCTTTTCTTCCAAAACTCCTCAAACTTTACTGCATACCCACTTTGTCAGTATTTAGTTTTTGATGTTTTTTTGTTTTGTTTTTTGCCTCATGCAAAGGTATTTTGCCTTTATGGCTACCTGCATGATTTTTGGTCAGTAAAAGTCTTCATTCTACCCATTCAATAGTCACTGCATTCCATAACTGCGCTAGTGTGAAAACCCTACCAAGTTTTATTTTAGTTTAGGTACCTGCATTTCTTCTTTCTTCTTAAATCATGAGCAAATATGGTATTCCTGTCACTATCTACCATCCCTTTTAAACCTCATTTCTACTCACTTCACTTTATGTTACTCTTTTATGTACTTCTAGAATAGCTTTCTTTATTCGGTGTATTAACTGTATTTCCATAATGTAGGCCTTTGCAAAACTAATTGCATGTTTTGCACCCTTTTACATGAACTGGTGCAGTTCTGGATCATATACTTGTATTTAAGAGTGTATCTACCCTTTTCATTCTGTCATTACTTATTTTCTAAGCACCTTTTTAAAAAGTACTTGAGGTACGTTACACAGGTAAGAATGATAAAAGACAAAAGCACCAACACAACTAATTAACACTTCTCTAGTTTCCAACAAAGCCTTTTCCAAACAGATAAGTAATCAAGTGTCTGTAAAACACCAACTCTGCGGAACCACCATGTAACCATCCAGAGTGAGAGTTCCTAAGGTTTGGTGTATCTACAGAAAATGTACAGACACTGATAGAGGCCAGCCATACCCTGGGAATCTCTAGCTGCCACCTGGTGGAGGAAAGAAGGGTCCTACCTGGGTGGTAGGCCCTAAGCAGGCTCTTTAAATAGGCCAGACCCAGGGCCTACAGTTCACAGTACATCAGTGCAATAACCTTAAAGATGACACTATATATGATGGGCAGCTGGTGCACAGACTACAGCAGAAGAATGATGTGAAATGATCTGATGGCCCCTGTCAGTAACCTGGTTTTACCATTCTGCATCAGTTGAAACCAGTAAAGCCATCCACAAGCTGTTCTCAGTACAGGGCATTGCAGTACCCTACATGAGATTAAATGAGTACATTAATAGCAGTGTTTATTTCATTGATAAGAACAAGGTGAATGATTATAAAAAACCTTTCCCAGACAGCATACAGAAGACCTGACAATGGTTGATACTTTGTTATGACATGAGAGCTTGTTATTTATCTCCTCCACATCACACATCTTCGCCAACTGTTTTAAAATGTCACCGATTAGAAACACGATGCATAATGCCGTAATTGTGCTCATACTTACTTTCTTCAACAAGCATTCCATTTTACCAACATAAAAAGCCATACAAGATAGACAGCAAATTAAATAAATCACCCCCTTTGCTGTTACAATTGTAATGCCTATGAGAATTTAATAACAAATCCCTGGCTTGTAAATATAGCATACTACCTTCAAAAATATAGGGGCACTGATTACACATACCTCATTTATAAGTGTCCAATTACAACATCATGCATTGTGTACAGACTAATGCTCTATAAAAACAAACTAAGACTTTTGATGTGAGTGTTTTTAAATTATTTGTGCTAGAGCAGGTATCTTTAAACCTGAGGGGCAATCCATGGGCGAATTTGATTGAGTATTGTGAGCTGTTCTGGCAATTGAAGCTGGATGCCAACACTGGCCCCAGTTTAAATTTAAATCTTTCATTCCGAGTGTTTTGAAACTGCATACTTCTAGATTATAAAAAGCAATATATTCTTCCTAGGTCTTGTTTCTGTTTCTTATGCATTGGTTTGTCATTTAATTTATTTTAAACTGTTTTATTTTAGATGGTACAGTATGTAGGTGCAGCTCTATGGCTGATAGGTGGATTCTATTTTTTGTCATGCCCACTTTGGTATTTAATGTGGCAATAGTGGCGTTTTCATTGTTCTGATGAAGTTAGCTGTGTACGTGAAACAAAAGCACTTAACTGAGTTTAAACTGAGTCCAACTATGTTTAATAAATTATTTATTAACAGCTTTCTGGCCTTGATCTTTGACATAAATTATAAAGTACACAAAGCTAAGCTACAGTGATGAATACACAGATAAAAGGAATTTCTGGGGATTAGTTTTTAAATCATCCTCAAATAAATATCTCTCTGTCCAGCATCTACCCTCCCAATCTCTGGATAACATAAATGAAAGAGTCATAATGATCATTCGCTTTTGATACAGAGAGAGATGGAGAAAGTGACTGTGGGTCCATGACAATTTTATTGTATTATAATATTGTATGAGCTGTTGCTGAGCTGCATCCTGAAATTAGGGATTTGCTTACCTTATCTTCCCTTTGCTTAATACATGACCCCGAGCATTAGCATAGACAGTGCTCTAGGAAAATTGGGATAGGCTTCTCAATGGCTGCTTTGACAGCATGCCTAGCAACTACCCATGTATTATTAATTTTTGATTCCAGCATGACTGTATGAAAAGTAAGGGCAGAAAATCATATTTCCTCATATACAGTTATATAAGGAAATTTAAGAGAACAGAGATTATTTGAAGCCAACAGAAAATGCAACAGTTCTAGAAATGGCATTTTTTGTGAGGAGAGGTTTTAGTTTCATCTAATATACAAGGCATGGAGAGGCAGGAAAAATCACTATTTTATTTTGCATAACAGAACTTGACTAGTGCTAGGGTGTAATTTCTATTAAACTATTAAAAGTTGATGGATCCCATAATAAGGAAATTGTTATAACATCTACAAAGAATAGAGAAGAAACATAGATGATTTCTCTATTGTCTACAAAGAAATATTCATTCCTGCTCAAGAAATAGTTTTACAACTTCATTGCTTTTACCTAATGCACTGCTATTCTCTCTTCTCCACCAAAAAAACAGAACTAAATTTCAAAAAAGAATTCCCACCCTTCCTACATTCCTACCCTGTACCTTGTTGTATTTTTAAACCCTGAGTCTCTTTTGTTGTGTGACCCTTATGTTAAATTGATCATAAAACTCTCTCCTTTCCTCTATTCCTTCCTTGGTTGCTGTCATTAAGTACAAAACTGTCAGTTTGCAAAGTCACTCCCTTTTAGCTGTTTAGCTTGTTGTATTTTTAAACCCTGAGTCTCTTTTGTTGTCTGACCCTTATGTTAAATTGATATAAAACTCTCTCCTTTCCTCTATTCCTTCCTTGGTTGCTGTCATTAAGTGCAAAACTGTCAGTTTGCAAAGTCACTCCCTTTTAGCTGTTTAGTTTCTCCCATTTTTTTCCTTCCATAGATCCTGAGTGAGTGCCCTGTAAACCAGTGAGTGTTGCCTCTTTGAAAAACAAAAAAGTACCGAAGCTAACACAGCTGAAGGTAAAACAATAAACTTTAATGCGCACAAAAGAGAGTAAGCGCTTTCACGGTGTGCTCTCACCACTTCATCAGGTCTGATGAAGCGGTGAGAGCACACTGTGAAAGCGCTTACTCTCTTTTGTGCGCATTAAAGTTTATTGTTTTACCTTCAGCTGTTAGCTCGTACTTTTTTCTTAGTAGTTATTTGTTACTGTACCGATCTATTTTTATTCTCAGCATACTTTTTACACTTTTGGAGTGTTGCCTCTTTGCCTGCCCTTAAACAAATTTTATGAACACTAGAAGATCAAACTGGAAATTCTTCTCCTTGGACTGCTAAAGCTTGAGTCAACCTTTGTTTCATATCTTAGTACTTGTTAGCTCACAATCCAATACTAACCTTTTGTCACCAGCCTCATAGCAGTTGGCATCCTTAGGCAGTGTAGTAATGAACTCTTACTCTTAATCAGCACAAGAAATTCTGTTTCTGAGAGATGCAAATATATAATAAATATGGAGGCCTCACTCTCACAAAAAAACATGAGCTATGAGTAGCACACACACACACACACACACACACACACACACACACACACACACACACACACACACAAACACACATAGCTGCCACACTCAACAACCCACACTAAAATGTCTTACAGGGAGACTGTAAAAAAATTGCCAAAACTTCCAAGACCCATGAAGACTATGTCTCAGCAAAATAATTCAGCACCACATCACTTTCAGGCATGCTTTCAACAAAGGGTTGCCAAAAATAAAGCTATCTCAAATCTAGTAAACCAGTCCACTCTGCAAACAGAAATGTTTTCCAGGTCGATAACTCTATAGTCAGGCATTTTGATTTACTTTCACTTGGCTGGACAAAGACAGAGTAATTGTGAGTTGTCTTTCCTGGGCCGTTGAGACCCTTTCACATAACAGATATGACTATGACACAGTTTTGGCCCCCATGAAATGAAAAACATGAGACACAAAACCTTTAGGGATATACAGAGACATTTATTAAAATAAGCGCTTTCGGTAGGGAAGCCTTCCCCACCTTCTTCAGACTAATGATATACAAGTCAAATACAATGCAATGACTTTAAATAATATGCACAATGATGACATCACGTTCAGGCTATTCCCAATTACCTGATTACTTGAGCTGTAGTTAAAACAAATTACCACACCTAATGCTTACAATAATAAATTATTACTGTTATCAAATTTAAAATTAATATTATTCAGTTATTAACTAATATTAAAACACAATATTACAGACAGTATTAAAAAATATTAGAAAAAAATAGAAAAAAATTAGAAAAAACACTCTATCAAACATAAAGCAGCAGCCTAGCAAGAACCTAATAAATATATTGAAAAATAAGAACACATGAACTCTATATGCCAATCTATAAAGTTTTTGTCAATTATACTACTAAATAAATAAATATTGGCATCCTGTAACTATATTGCTGTTCCTATAAATTAAATGTGTTATAGGATGTAAACACAAGCTGTTTTTGGATATACACAATAAAAGATGCACAATAAAAATGCACAATAAAAATGCACAATAAAAATATGTGAAACTAAGAACACTTCACAAATCCCAACTACTATAGATCATTGATGACTTTTAAGTTTAGTTAGGCCCATGAATAAATATAAATAAATTGCAATACAAATAACTATAATTATCTATCTAAGGCAAGCAATCTAAGAAAACATTTTAAAGACAATACTTCATTCAAACCTGGCACCGTATATGAAGCTGTACGAATCTGCCAATATGCTTCCTGTTGTTCTAAGATGATCTGCCAGGGACCCCCCCTCACATCTGGTGATAGCTGTTGAACCACTGAAAACAAAAACGCATGATCCTCATGTGCTATGATGTGTTTAGCTAAAGCGTTATTCAAATCACTTTTTGAAATAGCATACAGATGTTCATATATTCTTTTTTTGAGTGGTCTATCAGTTTTGCCTATATAAAAGGCTGGGCATTTTTTACAAACTGCCACATAGACCACTCTACTAGAACAACAGTTAAATGTACCATTTATACAGTATTCTTTTCCAGCTAACAAGAGGTTGTTTCCAACATACACGTGTTTGCAAAATTGGCAAAACCCACATTTTCTCATACCTGCATTCCTATGATTAGCTTTTTGTTTTCTCAATTCTAACAATTGTTTCAGATTCTGGCCTCTCCTATAAGTGATGATAGGCTTATCACCTACCCTACTCACTAGTTGTTGATCATCTAAAATAATGTTCCAGTTCTTTCGAATGATACTTGAAATTGCATTGGCATCACTACAAAAGGTGAACAGAAAAGATATTCTGAAATTGTTATTATTTTCTATTGCTGTTTTGGTGGTCATGTTACCTCCCCCTAGAAGTGGTTTAAAATGACCTGATTCTCTTTTGGTGTACACTTCATTTCTCAAATCTTCCACAAATTTTGAAGGGTACCTGCGTGCCAAAAACATATTCTGAATATTGTTACATTCACTTGTAAAATCACCTACATCGGAGACGGTTCGAGCTGCTCGAACAAATTGACCTTTGACAACACTTTTTTTCTGATGTAAAGGGTGCGAGCTAGAGAAGTGTAAATATGTGTTTGAAAAGGTACTTTTCCTAAATATAGTTGACTTAAATCTCTTAAACTCAACATCCTTACTAATTCTGACATCAAGAAATGTTATCTCATTGGGATTTATCATATTAGTAAATTCCAAAAAGTGTGTCATCCCAGATAGTTGTTCAATAAAACTGTGAATTGCTTCTAAAGGACCATTACATAAGAAAAACATGTTGTCTTGGTACCTAGTGTACCAAGATACATATCGTTGGTAAAATTCATTTTGGAACAAAAATTGGAACTCCCAAGTGGCTAATACACTGTTGGCAAACGTGCAGCCACAAGGTGAACCCATTGCTATCCCACTAGTTTGGATATAAAAGTTGTCTCCAAAAACAAGAAAGTTGTTTTTTAAAATGATATCTAAAAGAGTTTCGACCAAATACATGTTTTCCTTAGATGCCCCCTTACGGAGCATAAATTCAATTGTCCACTGAATACCAAACTCATGGGGAATAACAGTATATAAATCTTCTGGCAGATCATCTTAGAACAACAGGAAGCATATTGGCAGATTCGTACAGCTTCATATACGGTGCCAGGTTTGAATGAAGTATTGTCTTTAAAATGTTTTCTCAGATTGCTTGCCTTAGATAGATAATTATAGTTATTTGTATTACAATTTATTTATATTTATTCATGGGCCTAACTAAACTTAAAAGTCGTCAATGATCTATAGTAGTTGGGATTTGTGAAGTGTTCTTAGTTTCACATATTTTTATTGTGCATCTTTTATTGTGTATATTCAAAAACAGCTTGTGTTTACATCCTATAACACATTTAATTTATAGGAACAGCAATATAGTTACAGGATGCCAATATTTATTTATTTAGTAGTATAATTGACAAAAACTTTATAGATTGGCATATAGAGTTCATGTGTTCTTATTTTTCAATATATTTATTAGGTTCTTGCTAGGCTGCTGCTTTATGTTTGATAGAGTGTTTTTTCTAATTTTTTTCTATTTTTTTCTAATATTTTTTAATACTGTCTGTAATATTGTGTTTTAATATTAGTTAATAACTGAATAATATTAATTTTAAATTTGATAACAGTAATAATTTATTATTACAAGCATTAGGTGTGGTAATTTGTTTTAACTACAGCTCAAGTAATCAGGTAATTGGGAATAGCCTGAACGTGATGTCATCATTGTGCATATTATTTAAAGTCATTGCATTGTATTTGACTTGTATATCATTAGTCTGAAGAAGGTGGGGAAGGCTTCCCTACCGAAAGCGCTTATTTTAATAAACGGCATTTGGTTCATTTATTATAGCTTCCTGGTTTACATTGGTTTGGTTTTGTACCTGCCTCACTCCGTTTTTCCGTACTAGTTTTGCTGATATACAGAGACATGCAAGAACTCTTCATGCAAGTCACAAATGCAGACAACACTGTTCCTGAGTGGAATCTGTCCTTCTCTAAAAATGATGCCTAGGTACAAAATGTTTGCCTTTAGCAACTGGTTAAATATTTGGTGTCATTGCAGTGGGAATTCAGTATATATCAACAGGAGACAAGATGCTTGGCAATCCTACTTGCTTTCCAAAGCATGGCCTGCACCTTCTGCCCCTATAGTGCCCCTTTTAGGCAGACTCCAGCTAATGGACATTCTAATGTAATTAGTATATCAAATCCAAAACAGGATAACATTAAAGTGGCTCTGCTCAGTGTCAAATTCCTCAACAACAGATTTCCCAACCCTGAGGACTTTCTTAATTTGGGACATATCCATATTGTTGTAATTACTGAAATGTGGTTTAAATGCTAATTAACCACTCCCTCCATACCTGGCTTTTGTGTCTACCATGCCTTCAGATCTGCTAGCAGCAGTGGTAAGGTCTCTGCATTTGTTAGTGACCTTATCACCTGTATTCAGATTCCTACAGATCCACAAACGGAACTCAATGATCTCATTATCAAGAAAAATAGGACCAGCTATCAGTTTATAGATTGTTACAGGACTTTCTCTATCATCATCATCGACCCCCTTTTTCCCATTTTCTACATGGAGCCGGGGTGTTGTGTTAACTGTCACCATCTCTCTCGATTCAATGCCTCACTCATGCCTTCTTCAACACTCATGCCTGACTATTGCAGATCATTTCTCATACAAACCATTCACCTCTTTGCCTTATATCCTCTTTTCCTCTTACCTTCTTCCTGTTTGTTTCAAATCTTATTCACCAGATTGTCTTCTGCTTTTCTGCACATGTCCAAACCACCATAATCTCTTCTCTTTTATCTTTTCTCTGTGATTTGAGCTACATTGGCTTCTGCTCTTATGTCCCACAGTGTGCATCCTACCACCCTTCTGAGGCACTTAATTTCCATCACCTCTAGCTTCCTTATCTGGCCTTTGTTTACTGCTCAGGTTTCTGTACCATACAGTAGTACTGGTCACACCACTATCTTGTACACCTTACTTTTCATCTTCTTTAGCATTCTTCTGTCATACACTACACCTGAAACGCTATGCCAGTTGGCTGCAGCCCCTGTGATTCTAGCATTGACCTCTTCCTTCAGACTTCCCTTCTTGTCATCCACTCCTCCCAGATACTTGAAGCTGTTAACCTGTTCCACTATTTTCCCTTCTGTCTCAATCCTCAGCTTCTTCTGATTTCCCCAATTTGCAGCCATTACCACTGACTTATCTATGCTTAGTTTCATCCCATGTGTCTTCCATTTTGCATTCCATTCCCCTATCCATTGCAGATCTTCCTGTAATGCCACATTATTTGCATACAGCAGCTTTGCTGATCTGTCCCCTCTGACCTATTTGCTAATGTAGTCCATTATCAATATGAACAGCAGCGGGCTCAGAGCTGAACCCTGGTGCACATCCACTCTGACTGGGAACCCTTCTGTGAGATCGAACACTGTTCATACTTGAGTCATTGGGTCCTTGTACATAACCTGCACTAATTCTGCTAATGTTTCTGGGACTTTGAACCACCACAGCACTGTCCAAATCAAGTTTCTGGGGCCTTGTCACATGCTTTCTCCAAGTCTAGGAATGCCCAGTTGGACTATTTCCTCATCTCTAGCTTCTTCTCAACTATATGTCTCACTGCAAACATCGGATCAGTTGTACTGCATCCTGATCTGAATCCAAACTCCCATTTCCCATCTTACATTCTACTACTTTGCATATCTGTTTATCAATCATCCTCTCCAGAACTTTCATGCAGTGTGACAGGGTTCGATGCCTCTGTACTACCCACAGTTGTGGACGTCTCCTTTGTTCTTGTACACTGGCATGAGTATGCTTATTCTCCAGTCATCTAGGAAAGGTCTTTCTCTCCACACTGCTGTGACTACCCTCAGGAGCCATTTCTTTCCCGTCTCACCCAGCGCCTTTATCATATCTGCTGTGACCTCATCTGAGCCTGCTGCTTTCCCTGACTTCATTTTCCTTAGTGCTGTTCTTACTTCTTCCAGGGTGGGCTCCTCTTCTTCTCTCATCATAGGCTGTGTCTGAAGCAGTAGAACATCTGTGAGATTTTCTTCTCTGGGGTTTTCTTCATTCAGAAGCTGCTGGAAATATTCCTTCTTTCTGCCTTTGATGTCCTGTGGACTGGTGAGTTGGTTGTTCCTGGCATCCCTTATGAAGGGTGTCTGACTATTTTCTTTATATTTCTGTCTTTGATTTACAATGTGATATAGTTTCTTTGTGCCACCTACTGAGTCACTTTCCAGAAGCTGGTAGAGTGCCTCCAATGTCCTGTTCTTTGCTGTTGCAACTCCTTTCTTTGCTTCTTTGTTAGACAACCAGTATTCCTTCCCAGCCTGGTCAGTCGTTTCTATCTCCCACTTTTTCCTGCACTCCTTCTTTCTTTTGATAACTTCCTGGACTTCTGCATTCCACCACCAGCTTTTCTTATGTACCTTATTTCCATACCTGGATCAACCACACATCTGTTCTGTAGTCCTCACACGTGCTGTTTGAGGGTAGATTCATTCTGAGTCAATAACCAACAATTAATAATCACCATAAAAATTATCCAAACAACATCAACAACAGCAGCAATAACAGCCATAAGGAGGTTGTGTCCCACCTCAACTATATAAAAGGGGAGATGGTGGGTGGGTGCATCTCCTGCAGCAGTGAAGAAATTTGAACATCTATTGTTATGGGTAAGTAGGACTTACACAACTGTACTATGTTCTTCATTTTCACTTTTGCAGTAGCCTATGGGTAGATTCCCAAAGCTTGCCTTACCTGGTAGGAAGAAGGATAAGAGTCCAGGAGCCACTGGAAAATGGCCCTGGAAAAGTCTGTCCTGGACCTAAGAAGGAATCTAGTTGTGAAGGTATGAATAGAAGACCATGTTGCTGTGTCAAGAATACTTCTTGAGTCCAGTAGAATGTGCCTTGACTTTGTCTGGAATAGTTATACTATGGTGGGAATATCAAAAAAAAAATAGCAGAGGACATCCTTCTGGATATACTCTACTTAGAGACAGTTTGACCTTTCTTAGTTTCAGCATTGGAAACAAACAGCTGTTTAGCCTTCCTAAAGGATTTGGTTCTGTCAAGGTAGTACTTGAGCTGCCTGTGTACATCCAGTGCAAAAACTTGGAGATCAATGGCTTGATTCAGAGTAAATTTTGAAACATTTTAGGCATGAACGAAGGATTTGTTTGAAATGCATCCCTATTCCTGTGGAAAAAAACAGATAGGGTTACCCACCATGAGAGCTTGCAACTCAGATATTACAGATGGCTGGCTGGATCAAAAGGAGCTAAGGTCAAATTTTCTAAAAAAATCTGAAATCCCAAGGAGGAGGAATTTGCTTGTGTGGGTGTCTCATGAGCAACACTACTTTCAGAAAACTGTTTGATCACAAACATAGAAGAAAGAATAGGATGCATATGCAAATAATCTGAGATGGCTGCAAGATGCACCTTGATGGAAGCACACAACAAGCCATCTTAAAGTAGCTCATATAAATATTTGAGAATCAGAGGTGCTACTTACCTTTCAGGAATCCTGTGATTGGCAAGACACCAACTAGAAAATCTATTCCATTTGCCAACATAACCAATTTTGCCTGGTCCAAAAGGGAGTCACCACAATAATTTCTGGTAATTCTTCCTGAATCTTTAGAAGTACCATGGAAATCATTGGAAAGGGTGGAAAAGCATACATGAGCATTCCTGACAAGGGGAATGACAGAGCATCTTGCTTAGCTGCAAGGATGTCTGTAACAGAATTTTTCTAGTGGTCTGTTTTGTAAAGAGGTACACACATGTATTTAAAGTCTCCCCACATATGGATCAAGCCCTGGGATATGCCTGTATTGATTTTGCACTCATGAGGGTCTGTCCAGCATCTGTTAAGTTTGTTTGTCACAATATTTTGCTCTCACGGCACAGAGAAGGATTGAACAGTCAGAATGTTGAAGAGCCAACGCCCAAGACATTAATGCCTACTGGCAAAGAGGGTCTGACATTATACCTCCCCCTTTGTTTGTTGAGATACTATCATACCACATCACTGTGGTGTTGTCTGTAACCACCTGTAAAGGACCTGGAGCCCAATAGATGGTGTAGAATTTTCAAAGTATGAATTACTGTTAGCATTTCCTTGATGTTTGTGTGCTTTAGCCTATCCAAAGAGTCCCACAGGCCTTGCACTTTTACTCCCATGGAAACTGTATCCCAAGCAAAATCTGAAGAATCTGTCTGGACAGATTGAACTAGGGGTGGAAGAGAAAGTGAGTCCTGGATTGAGAGTAATTTGATCCCTCCAGCATTGCAATTTTCCACTTACAAACTCCAGCACAGGATTCTGAAATTACAAGGGGTGTAGCTGCTGGATTCAAGAATTTTTTAGGGATCATTGAATTTTCCTCATGTGTAATCTGGCAAGTGATATGAGGATCATGGATGCTACAAAGCCTAGAATCCTGAGAAATTCTCTTGCAGTAGCCTGAAGCCATTAAAAGAAACTCAGAAAACACTACTGGTAAGTTATTCCCCTTCTCTTTTGGAAGGAAGGAAGGAAAGAAGGCCTTTTACCTGGGTGCACATATCAGATACCCCAAAAAGACAATTTTGTGAGAGTGTGTGAAACAAAACTTTTGTAGGTTCAAGCAAAATCCCAGATGTAACAGGAAGTTGAACACCTTTGTTAATGACTCCAAACATCTGGGAGAAGACTCTGCTCAAATGAATAAATTTTCTAAATAAGGAAAAATGTGGATGCCCTGCAATCTGCAGTGAGCCACTACTGGGACTAGGCACTTTGTGAACACTCAAAGTAAAAATGACAGCCCAAACGGCAATGCAGAAAACTGATAATGTCACCCAGATACAGCAAACTTTTCCTAACACTATGAGCAATGGGTATGTGATGGTAAATATCTTTGAGATCTAGTGATCTAGATCTAAGCTGAAATCCTTATCTCTAAACTGCAGATTAACCCTAAAAAATCCCTCTATATAATTTATCTCTACTTACCCCCTGGTAATAACAACATAATTATTGAAGAAATTCTTGGGTGGCTGTCTACAACTTACCCACAGGAAACAATAGTACTAGGTGACTTTAATAATGACTGGAAAACCATTAATACCATTAACCCCTCCACTCACATTAATCTCCATGGTTTTACTCAAACAATCAACCTAATGACCAGAATCAATAAACCTACAAAAAAAAGAGAGTACCTTAGACTGGATACTCACAAATAAAGACCCAAGTACTTACAAGGTAGGTACCTTACCAGACGATCTTAGTGATCATATGCTTACCTACATAATAAGACAAAAAAATGATATCTTCATCACCTCAACCTATAGAACAATTCGGTCTAAGAAACACTTCAACCCTGAACTCTTCCAAAATGAACTTAGAGCTTGCGATTGGAAACCTGTTAAAACCCATCCACTCGATGAAGCTGTCACATACTTTAACTCTCAATTTCTTGCTATCCTAGATAAGCATGCACCCGTACGATCTATTAGAGTAAAATTCAAGCCAGCCCCATGGCTAACACTTGAGACTAAGAATAAAATACTACAAAGAAATAAAGCTTGGCATAATTGGAGAACTAACAGAACCTCCCCTGATAGGCAAATCTTTAGACAATTGAGAAATATGACAAAAAAGGCTATACTATCTGACATAAAGAACTACTATAGCAAGCTTCAACAAACTCACCAAAATCAACCTCAGAAATTTTGGTCAAGCATCAATAGTCTCCTTAAACCTGGTCACTGTAGTACACCATCTCCTCATGATGCTGATCAAAACACCCCACTTCAAACTGCGAATAATTTTAACACCTACTTTACAGAGACCATCCAGTCCTTAGCAAGCCAGCTTTCTACTGAGAATATGAGGCAACCTTCCCATAGTTCTATACCTCTACCAACTTTCACATTTCACCCTATCTCTACTAACTCCATCTACAAAATCCTCCTAAAGCTTAAGCCTTCTACCCCCTCAGCAGACCAATTACCTGCTGAGTATCTGCAAATAGCAGCAAAATCCATTGCCTTTCCCATATCCATCCTACTAAATAGAACCATTAATGAAGGTATCATCCCTGAAATCTGGAAGGTCTCCCATATCATCCCACTTCATAAAGGTGGTAAATCCACTGACTATTCTAACTACAGACCAATAGCTCTTCTTTCACCCTTAGCTAAAGTCATGGAAAAATGTATTCACCATCAGTTACTTAACCACTTAATGAAACACAATATTTTGGCTACTTGCCAACATGGCTTTAGGCCATTTCACAGCACCACCACTGCCCTTCTATCCTTCACTGACACCATCAATAAAAACCATAATAACAACACCCTCTCTTCTGCTCTTTTCATTGACCTGTCAAAGGCTTTTGATATGGTCAACCATCCCCTACTTATAAATACCCTTGAACTTCTTGCTCTCGATCCCCCAGCTATTCAATGGTTCAAATCTTACCTTAACAATAGGCAACAAGCAGTTCTCTGGCAAAATAAACTATCATCCCTCCTACCAGTCTCCATAGGAGTTCCCCAGGGCTCAATTCTGGAACCCCTTCTTTTTTCACTATTTATCAACAACCTTCACATAGCAGTCCCAGAAGCCAACTGTATTCAATATGCCAATGATTCCACACTTATATGCTCTGCTAACTCCACCTCAGACCTCCACTACATAACCCAAAAAGTATTTAACATGGTTGAAGAATGGTTCCTAAAACGTTGCCTTCTTTTGAATGCCAAAAAAACTAAACTTCTACTATTTCCACCTACCAGTAGGTCCTCTCCTATTGATCTCTCTATTGTATCTAGCAAAGGCACCCTGATAACGCCTGAACAATCTACCAAACTTCTAGGAGTCACAATCGACAACAACCTCACCTATGATATAAACATTAACAACACCATACAAGCAGTGAACAGAAAAATTGGTTCCTTATACAGAATCAAACCTTTCCTTACTCCTCAGGCCAGAACCACCATTGCCCACTCTCACTTAATCTCTACACTTCTCTATGCTTCATCAATTTATACTAATCTAAAAAGAACTAACCTCCAAAAAATTTCTCACGCCTATAACAATATCGCCAGGTTTGCTACCAGCAATCCATACATGACACACCATTGTCTTAATCTTAAGCAGCTCAACTGGCTTGAATTACCTAGCTTGCTAACATTTTCCCAACTCATCATTGCTCACAAAATCTTTTATCAACCTAAAAATACTCCTATTCTTGCTAACCTTATCACCCCATATACTAATCTAACTTCACTACGCTCCTCAAGTAGATTACTTGTTTGTACTACAAAGTCTAATAACTTGTCAGGTGATAGCATTTTCTCAAACACTGTTGGCAAACATTGGAACCTTCTACCTACAGACCTAACTCTACTACCATCTCTTTCTCTCTTTAAACTAAGACTCAAACTTCACCTAAAATCACACTGGTTGTGCCCCTGCACAAACCCTGACTAAATTGCTTCCTCCTTCACTTCTATCTTCCTGCTTCCTTGGGTCCACTTTCACCCTTTTACCCCTCTTATGTATATAACCGCTCTCCTTTTTTTGCTTTCTAACTTTTTCTTTCTTCAACCTACTTCCACTTCAACCTTCCTATAATGCTCATTTATACTAAGGTTTGCATATAATTGCAATGTTTACGAGTATATTATACCTTTTTTAGTAGACTACCCTTAAACGATTTTCATTATGCTACATTTACTAAGAGTAGTTCATCCTCTGTTAAAAAAAAAAAAAAAATTTTTAATCAATTTTTTCTATATTTTATTTGGTTTCAATGTTTTTATGTTACAATTACTACTGTTTATATTTGTTTCCATAAATCCTCTATTAATCTTTTAATGTTTTTTAATGTTTGTCTGGAGCTTTTCTCCCCGGGCCTCTACTGAAAATGGACATGTATCCAGTTAGACTAGCCAGATTAACAAATGTAAAATAAATAAATAAATAAATAGTGTACCAGAAGACAATAGTCTGGAAGCAATTAAAGCACTCTTTGTAGGGTCAACAGCTTGTAATTTGGAACTTTCACATAAAGGTTGAAAAAGGACAGATCTTACACAAGTCTCCAAGTATCTTTCTTCTTTAGTACCAAAAATATCATAGAATAAAAACCTTTGCCCACTTGATTTGCAGGTACTGGTTCTATGACCCCTGTTTGAAACAGAGGTTGTAGCACTGATGGAAACAGGTCTGTCTGGTTAGGTGGATGTGAGGGGATTCCCCTGAAAGGATGAGGAGAGACCAGCCACTGCCAAGTGAATCCTTCCTAAATCACCTTCAATACCCATTGGTCTGAAACCATCTGATTCCAAGTTATGAGGTTGAAGGAAAGTGGGTGTGAGAGAGGTAGGGAAACTGGGACAGGAAATTTGGGAAAAAGTGATCAGATTCCTCACATAGTAATTATGTAGCATAGATCTTGACTAATTTTCAGAAAAATTACTTATTTTATTTAGTTTGAAAGATACTTTGGAATGGTACTGTCATTTGGGATATAGGCAAAGAAACATGTTCAGTTATATGTATACTATGCCAAGAACATATAAAAATCTTAGATATTACAATAGTAGAACTGGGCCAAATAACAGTAGTAGATATAAGATGGAAAATATATGTATATAAACTAATAGTCTTATATGCATATGTGACACAAAAGAAAGAGAAACAATGTTTAAAAGTATACCTAACTGTGTCTGCGTTAACATGGATATAATTATGACAGGTGACTTTAACTGTAATTTGAGAAATAAATAGAATAGTTGTGATATTAAAATGGTTACTGAAATTATGAAAAGTGGAAAATTAAAAATATGGAAAATAAATATTGTACTTACAAAAGAAATAAAATTAAGACAGAAATTGATTTTTTTTATATCAGAAAGCCTAAAAAATACACAAAAAGGAATAAAATATAATGGGTTCTCTGATCATGTGGCGATTTGGATAAGAATTCGTGAAAATGAGGAATGTATTAAAACAGGAGAAGGCATAAAAAGAGTAAATGAGTTAGATTCAGGAGAAATAAAATAAATACAGAATTAGGGAAACAACACATCAGTATGAGAGATTTTTACGAAAATTGAACAATATGGTGGATTCAATTCAAAAAGAAATACAAAAAAGCATTTTATAATGTATAGAAAAGAAAAAGAAAAAAGAGAAAAAATGGAATACAAACTATTAAGTCAAAACTATTAAGTCAAAAATATTTAAAGACTTGATAGAGAAGAAAAATAGTTTTATGAAAAAGAAAAAGAATTACATAGAGGAAATCAGGATAAGTTTAATAAATTGTTATATAAACAAAACTATTGCTTACAAGGAAAATTGAAGACGTAGCACCATATTTATGTAAGATAGTAAAAAAGGAAAGATAATAGCATTAAAAATAAAGAAGAGAAACAAGTTAAAATATGGAGAAATATGTGAAATAATTAATGAATATGTATTAGACTTATATAGTAAAACAGAAGTTAACATAGAACCAATTTATAATGGTGAAACATTAAATAAGGAAAATAATGAATATTTTGAGAGAAAAATAAATATAAATGAGTTGAATGAGATCATAAAAGATAAAGGTTTGGATGGAACTGAATATAGTATGTTTAAAGAAATGTATGAGTTACAAGAAATGATGTTTATAGAAGTAATGAATGTATGGCTAGAAAGAGGAATTAAGTATAAGGAAATCTGCAGAGATGTGATAAAATTTATATTAAAGAAAGAAGATAAAAAATGGAGACCAATTACACTGAATAATACAGAATATAAAATGTTCATGAGAATAGTAACTCAAAGACTTCAATGTAAATAGAAAGATTATATGATCAGAATTTGTTTGGGAGAAAAGGAATGGGGAGTCAAGACCTTTTGTGGATAATAAGAGAAGTAATTGATGATATTATTAATAAATTATTATTAATAAAAAGTGGGAAAAATCATGATAGGTGATGTCAGTAAATATTATTAATAAAAAAGTAGAAACAAAAATTATGATAGGGGATGTCAGTAAGGCATATGATAACATTCAGTATAAAGCATTATTAGGAATTTTACAAGCATACAACATAAGTGAACAATATTACTAATAATTAAATCGATATATGAAAAGAAATATGTGAAATTAAACATAAATGGTTGGGAAAGATTTGAGAATAGAGTGTAGTATAAAACAAGGATATCCTGCAATCAGTATGATCTTTGCTATAATCATGAATACATTAGCAATGGAAATTAATAAGATGTCAAATAAGGGAGGATATGGAATGATGCAGGAGATACAGTTACCAATAATTTATACTCACGCTTATGATATTGTGGTAATAGCAAAAAATAATGTCCAGATGGAAAATAATTAATGAAAGATTGAGTACTCGATTGAAGAAAATTGTTTAAGCATAAATAAAGAGAAAAGCAAAGGATTTGGGTATGACGGTATTATAGGAGGTATATAATATAATATTATAGGAGGTATAGAATATAATAAAGAGAGTATAGATATTTTTAGGAATAGTATTTGGAAGGACAGACTGCAGACATGAACAATGGAATAAAGTTATTAAAGGAATCAAAGACATGATCACATTCTGGAAGACATATAGGTTTTCATAAAAAATGAAAGCACATTTAATAAATACCATAATAATAGGTAAAATAGCTTATATTGCAAATGTTTATATGATGCCAATGAAATATAAAAAAGAAATTAGGCAGACATTTTTTTTCATTTATTTGGGGGTCAAGACTGAAATCGGTTAAGAGGAGACTTTTGTATATGAAAGATGAACAAGGGGGATTGGATTTGATAAATCAAATTGTGTCTGCAGAGGTCTGGATTTCCAATCTCACTCCAATGCACCTTCAGAAAACAGGATGGGTGCCTTATCCCTGTTGGCCACACAAACAACTTGGCAGCAAATAACTTTAAGTTATCCATCATACATCAATCTTCCACAATGTATTTTACCTGATATCAAGCGGTCAGCTATATTACATAGGTTCATAGGTTCATAGGTAGGTACTAGGCTATTGGCTCAAGGGCCTAAGTAAGCCTAGCCAACAAGGTTCCCTGGCTTATGCCACCCAAGAAAGTTAATTTCCTGTGCCCCTGTTGAGCAGAGCCACAGAAGTGATCCCCGGGGTGTATTTTCTATTTCCTATCCACCCATCAAGATTTTTCTTGAAGAGTGCTATTGAAGAACTTTGCTTGACATAGATGGGTAGCTTGTTCCAGTGTATAGGAAGCCTCTGGGACAGGAATATATCCCTCCTGTGTGTTCTGTTTATTGCGGTGACAAGGTTTAGGTCCCTAGAGCATGTAGCTCAGAGGGATTGGGATTTCTTTAGGTATAGCATGTTCAACAGCTCTGGGATTAACATAGCTTTATATGTTAGACAGAGATCTCCTCAGAGTAGGCAATATGCAAAGGCAATATGCTACAGAGTAAACCTGAAGTTTTTTAAGACGGTCAGTGTAGGTCATCTGTTTGAAGCCAGTAATCCTCTTTGTGAGTTACTTCTGTGGCCTTTCCAACTGCTGCAGATGTCTTGTGAGGTCCATTCCAAAAGGGGCATTGTACTCTATAATGGGTCAAATGAGTTTTGAGTAGAGGGGAACAATGACCTCTTTTTTCCTGGATGAGAACCCTTTTGTGATGATGTGTGCCACATAGAAGGATTTCCTGACTACTGTGGCGATGTGATTATCAAAGGAGAGACTAATCCACCTGGGTCACAAGGTCCCTTATCACACATTCAGTGTTAAGTAGACTGCCGTTTATGTGGTAGTTCATGGGTACAGAGTTTTTACCAAAGGGGATGACCATGCACTTTTTGGCATTGAGCTTGAGGCCATGCCTCTGACACCAGGCATCTGTCTCAGTGAGGCCCTTCTGTTGGATGTCCACATCATTTGGTGACTCAACTATGGCTCCTAGTTTGCAGTCATCTGCAAACTTCATTAGCCAGAGGCTGTCTGTGTTAGTCTGTACTTCAGAGAAGTAGATACAAAACAGGAGAGGTCCCAGGACTGAAACCTGTGGTACTCCATTTATCAATGGTTTGAAGTCAGATTTAAAGTCTGCAACTTTTACAGTGTGGGTTCTGTCAGTGAGCCAGTTAGCAACCCATCTTGTGACATAGGGATTTATACCTAGTTTAGTGAGTTTAGCTATAATTCCAGAATGGGGGATGGTGTTGAAAGCCTTGGCAAGGTCAAGATAGGCTGTGTGAACCACCTTACCCTCATCTATGGCTTTGTGACTGCCTCAAAGAAGTCAATCAGGTTCAGAAGGCATTATCTGCCTTTCACAAACCCAAACTGGGTGGGGTCCAGAGTTGAAGGTTACCAATGTCTTTGTTTATGAGTTCCATGATGATACATTCCATGGCCTTGCAGACCGGGCTTGTCAGGCTAATTGGGCGATAGTTCCCAGGATCAGTGGTGGCTTTGTGGAGTGGGATAACTGTTGCTGTGCACCATTCAGTGGCACAAAGCCTGATGTGAGATTATCATTGAACATGGTGCTTAGTTGTGGAGCCAGTTTGTTCTGAAGTTTGTGTAAAATGCAGCCTGGGATGTTGTCAGGTCCCATGGATGCTGTGTTTTTGGATTTAGAGAGTGCAGCTTTTATCTGCATATATGTGATTACAGGGACTCTGCATTCTTCCTGTATAGATATGGGCCCTTTAGGGGGGTGAGAGGGGGGTAAAGTTAGCACTGAACCTATCTGCCAGGATGTTGGCAATATCAGTTGGTTCTGTAATTTTTGTGCTGTTGTGCTGTAACTCAGAGCAAATCTGGGTGTTGCCATTGAGATTCTTGACATAGCTATAGAATGCTTTGTGGATTCCCTTAGAATCAGTGGCAATTTTGTTTTCATAGCTAGCTTTGGAAGATCTTATAAGGGATCTCAGCTTCTTGCTGAGGCTGACCAGGGAGCTCCTCAACTCATTGGATTGTACTCTCTTTTGCAACAGTTTCTTCCTTCTGTTGTAGAGTTTGTTTATGGCAGGGGACCACAAGATTGGCTTCCTTTTTTTGGAGGATAGCGTCTTGGTTCTGTTTGGGATAGCATGATCCATGCACTCGTGTAAGTGCTTATAGAGAGCATTTGTGTAGGATTCAGCAGTTGCAACTGTATTGTCCATCTGCATGGGTGTCATGAAGTTCGCCACTTCTGTCTTAAGAAGCATGAAGTTGGCTTTGTAGAAATTTTTTACTGTGATTTCCTTAATGGTAGGTGGGGGCGGGATGTGGATATCTAGGATGTTTAGCTTATGGTTGGATCTGACCAACAAGGAGTTGACTTCAGGTGTGGAACACCGGTCACTCATGTTGGTAAGGACTAGGTCTAGGATATTGTTGCCTCTGGTGGGGGTGTGGATAAGTTGATCCAGGGCAGTGGAATTTATGAATTCCAGAAAGTGTTGAGCGAAGGAGTTGGTACATGAGTAGTTTTCCCAGTTAATGGTGGGGTACTTGAAATCGCCAATTATTAGGGTGTTTGAACCCTAATATTTTCCAGTATATCAAGAAAAGAGGAGTAGGAATCCTGGGGCATGGTGCGGGATCTGTAGCAAGCTACAATTTGGATTTCAGTTTAGCCCAGAGTTAGTTGCACTTGGATAACCTCAGATGCATTATGCTGCGCAACTAGCCTGGAGGTGTGGCTATCCTTAATGAATATGGGCACACCTCCCCCTTTGGTGTTCTGGTCCAGGTTAGATGGCCGAAAAGTGTGGTATGAGTTATAGCCTGGTAATGCAGGGGTGCTCTCTAGATCCTTGAACCAGGTCTCAGTCACTGCACAGATATCAATGTTCTCCATTTTAAGGAGTGCCTCGAGTGAGTGCATTTTGAGATTTAGACTACTAGCATTGAGTAGCATTACCCCCAGTTTTTGCTTGCCTGTTCCTGTTACAGTGGTGAATTTGTCATTTGAACCTTGCCTAAAAAAGGTACTATAGGGGCGGCAAGACACTTAGCCAGTATCCGGAAAACCAGGGGCAACAGGTGCAGGCCATCTCTGGCAAAGCATCATGGTCTGTCGACCATGTCGTCCCAGGCAGACAGATACTGGATCTCCTTAGAATGACACCAGAAGCTTAGCCAATTGTTGAAGTCAATCATTTTGTCCTTGTACTGCGGTATAATTCTGGGTGATGGCAGGATGCTACTCAGGGCTAGGGTCATACCTGCCTGGGCTACAAGATTGGAGAGCTCTTCCATGTCTCTTTTCATGTAGTCCAGGGAGGTACGTCTCGGGTTGTTCACACCAACATGGACAATGACAGAGTCATATTTGTACTTGTTGTGGAGTGACCTGAATATATTTGGATGTACTGCACTTAGCGATCACACAACCTGGTAGGGCTATTGCTTGAAATTATACCAATCTGTGTAGATTGGCCATTTAGCAGTTATCTAGCCAGTATTCAGAGATATGCAGTCTGAAAGCCAATCTACCTCATTTGCCTTACATTATGTATGTATATTAACTGGGAATAATATGATATGCAAATGTCAGCAAATGAAGGCCAGGTTGGATGACACAAACAACCATACACTGCTCTTCTGTTCGTGGGAGCAAAGGTGAATTCCTGTTATGGCACATGCAAGGGTACACTGTTCTTTTGAGGGGGTGAACCAAGCTGAGGTCATGTTATGGCACAACTTCTCTATGTAAAGATATTCCATTACAGCATATGATGCTAAACTGAGGCCATGCTTTGATCACCAGTACTTTGGAGAGTTATGAATGTGTGAATCTTGCATGGCTGATGACTACTACTTTCTAATGGACACATAAAAGTAAAATAACTCTCTCATGTCATGTTACTTGACTTTCTGTACACATCACTCACCTTTTGCCTGCTTGCTGTACCAAGTGATGAAATACAAGTATATGCCATAATAGTATTATGCATTACAGTGCATGTTCAGGACTTACCTTGTAAATGCTGTGTCTGTACTCCACACTTTGTAACATCCCTAGGAAAAACCAGCATGGAGTCTGCATGGATGCTTTGTATCGTGTTTATTGCCTCACAAGATTGGTTGATTACCATACAATTCACCTGCTTATGCAGTAATAAGCATTTCTGGAGCACAGACTAAGACCGCTGCAATCCATTAATGATGTACTCCATTATAAAATGGCGATATGTATCTAGCTAAACTGATGTTGAGGAGTTAGTACATTGTTCACCTCACTAAGACAACCATACTTTTTCATAGTATTTTTCTACGGGTCTATATCAGAAGCTCGGATGGTCTAAAGAGCGAATGCTCTTTGACCAAGCATTAAAGATCGAACTTCTAAACAGCGAAAATACGGAACAGTGATTTTTTTTTCCTAGGGAAAAAATCGCTGCTCTGCAAAAAAAGAAAAAAAATGTAAACACAATAAAAAGTGGAAGGGGGGGCTGTGGCTCCCACACCCCCAACTTAAATATACCAACTCTGAGATTGCACCACAGTGGAGGAAATGCCAGACTTCCAAAGACAGCCTAGCATTTTTTTTCCCTAGGAAAAAAATTCACTGTTCCATGTCTTCACTGTTTAGTGCCTTCAATCTTTAAAGCTCGATCAAAGAAAATTCGCTTTTTTGACCATTAGCTGAGCATACAGTCCTCTGGGATGAATTAGTGGCTAACATTAACACCATTGGGTGACACAATTGCACATATGAACAGGTGCATCACAGAGAAACAGATATGGTAACTGCTGCACGTAGGATTGTAACTGCAGTGGCACATGATCGTCAAGTCACAGGTGGAGGCCCTGCTGCAAAACCCCCCTCTTACTGCCACTGAGGCATTCCTGGCAAACATTGCCACCCAGGACAGCTCCAAGCAATCCATGGCACATTATGTTCTGGATGTGGGCACAACTCCTGCATCCCAAGAGGAGCTTCCAGGTTTGTTTTGTAAGATGATAATTAGGATACTGTGCCATAGTGCACAAACTTCAATAATATATATGTCTGCGTCAGTTGATTTTTTGAGGTGGGTGGATTTAGGATTGCTACAGTTAGAAGCTTAATTTGAAGTTGTCAGCCACATTCTTGTTGACATTTGAGGTACTGCAGGTATAGAGGTATAAATGTATTACCCTCTGTTTTACTGTTAAATGTGATGCTGTTGCCATTACCTCTTGCTTTACTTATTTAAGGACAGTCAGGAATACAGAGACAGAGGCCTCCTGTAGATAGTAAGCTTAATACAGTTATGTCAGTACTGTAGATAACCTTTAAGATATCTCATAATGTGTCCTCTCAGCCTGTTGTATGTATTGCTGTACTGTCTGTAATAGTGACAGCAGTGTACTTTTTTAGCATATATTGCAGCACAATAGTGCAGGTATTAATGTGTTCCTGTGTTTCTCCCTTTGTATCACAGCTGGTAGTGAAAGTAGGAATGTGGGCACTCTGACACCTGATGTCAGTATCTCAACTGACACTGATGATGATAATGATCAAACTGAGAGACAGTTAGGGGCATGCAGAGGTTGAATCTGGCACAGAGGTTGACATCCAGTGACCTCCTTTAATTTCCTAAGACACAGCCGAAAGGCCTATACCTACCCACTCCACTGAGGCCAGAGATACTGGACAGGTTGAGGTTGAGGACATTGATCAGGGGAGTGTGGCTACTGTGGCTTCAGTGAATCTGTCCATAGCCAAAGTGTTGGAGAAGTGTCATGCAGGAGGGTTGATAGGGGTTCTCGGAAGAGGACTGTTGTCCCTTCTCCACCTGGTGCAGGTGTCTCTTCCTGTGTCACTCAATGGATGTTTAGGGCCATCATGGAGACACAAGCATGTTCTGAAAGGTGCTCCAGACAAATACTCAGGGTTCTAGATGAGGCACAGTCGGACATCCATAACTTCCTCCACAGTGTAGCCAATTCACTGGATTGGTTGAATGACACACTAGAACATGGAGTTCCTATGATGGAATGAGAGGTTTATATCATGAGCTGTGCAGTGTCTTGATGACACTTCTGCTGGGAGAGGAATGCCATCCACATGGGCATAGGTCAGCCACACCATCTGCTTCTAGACAATGTGGCCATGCCCGATCATGCTCCCGTAGTGGCAGTACTTCCCCTGCACCATCAGGAAGTGTGCTGTCCACACCCAGATGTGGCAGACCATGGGTTTGTGATTATGGGGATTCCTGTGAAGGGACCACATCCAGCAGACAACAGTCACAGTCAGGTAGTAGCAATGTAGCTGACCTTGGGCATGGAGGTACCAGTGCATCTCCTGGCAGAGCCAGGTCTCATGGTTGGGGGTGACAATGATGAACTGACAACTCTGCCATGATCAGCTCACATCTGTCCAACATACCAAGGTGTAGAGCTAGCATTGAGCTTGGTTGTGTTCATGCACACTGTCACATACCATTTTCACATGGAGGACCCCTACAGACATGCACAAAACAATTACTTGGTTCAGACTGGCTGCTTCCCCTTCTTGCTCACACACACTCAACAACTTTTTTTGTCAGCCTAGGCCTCCTGCCCCCCCCCCCCACAACACCCTGTGCAAGTGATGATAACTGTGCCATATCCCTGAGTTCTCTCTTTTGAATTCAGGGAAACTAAAGCTTTGTATCTGATGCACCAAGTGCTTAGCTACATTATTGCTTAGTATATCTACAGTTGTGCTGTTTAAATGTTAATTGTACATGTAAATTATATTTGCCTTGCCGAGTACAGCATATTGCATCATCATTTCACTACTTTATAGTGTATTCTCTTGTAAGGGTTGTGAAGTCAACAGCTGCAATGTGTCTCATTACTTTCTAACTGTTCTCTTTAATGATTATCCAGGTGAAACGTATGGTGCACATCATAAGTCAGGCCATCACATTCAGATCTCTTGATCACACGACAGCACTGTAATGTAATCTCATCAGAACAGTACAGTATCATGCTCTCTGTTGCATGTAACTCACCAAAAACATGCATCTGCAGGACACCCTGCAGGGCTTTCTCATCAAGCTAACACTGAGCCTACAAACCATGCCATGATGTATGTGTACAGATTAAAACACATCACTTTAATCTGTCTTGGATCACATGATGTAATGTCTGTCTGTCATCCAGGCCACTTTCTGATCATGCCCGGGTGAGATACATGCATATACAATACTCTGATACAGGTGATGACATCAGCATTGTCTGCTGAGCATATGGGAATAACAGTGTCCCACCTGCTGGTGTAAAATGCTGTCTGTAATATCAAATTATAGCTGACTCACCCACACACCTACAGTTGACTGCACTGAGAATAGAACCCCCTACCTATCTAAATACACAGACTATAGATTACTGAACATAATACATGAGCCAAAGCACAAGCCAGACTTGCATTGTGTTTGACAATCCTTTATAACTGATGACATTAGCAGTGTCTGTTGAGGACAAGATATGTGTCCCACCTGCTTGTGTAAAATACTCTCTGCAATATCAAGTTACAGCTCACTCACACACAGAGACACACCATGAGAATAGAACCCTTAGCTAAGTGCATAGACTACAGAACACGGTATATATAGGTTCATAGGTTCATAGATTAGTACTAGGTTAAGTGCCCTTGAGGGCCATTTTAAGCCTAGCCAATTACCCCATGTGAGAATCAAACTCTGAACCTTGTGTCTGTAAGGTAAACACCTTAACCATTATGCCAACCTCCCACTCTTTCATGCAACACATAACAAGTCTGAGTTACACAGGAATGCAGTGCAAGTCTGAGTTACACATGAATGCAAGTGGACTTATAGAAGATGACATCAGCAGAACCTGTGGGAGACAACAGCTTGGGAGGCTGGTATGGAATGACTGTGTAGGGATGAGCAGCTATCAAAAAAAAAAATGGCCAGCCAAGGCATTGGAGAGGTAACTGTCGGATACCATGTATAGTCTACTGCCTAGAGTCACACACATGCAGGTTGACTGCACTGAGATTGGAACCCCTACCTTAGTTGACAGACTATGGAACACAGTACTTAATGCATACACCATGGAACAAGTATGGAACACAGTACTTAATGCACACGCCATGGAACAAGTCTGACTTGTATTGGAGTGCAAGTGGACTTATAGTAGATGACATCAGCAGGCCCTGTGGGAGCCAATAGCTTGTGAGACCAGTAGGGAATGAATGTGTAGGGTTGAGCAGCTATCAAAAAATGGCCAGCCATGCCTTTGGAGAAGTGAGTTCAGGATAATACTTCTATTCTGCTGACTAAAGACATACACAGTCAACTGAAGTGAAAACAGAACCCCTACCTAAGTGCATAGACTACAGAACACAGTACTTAATGCACGTGCCATGGAATAAGTCTGATTTATACATGAGTGCAGGTGGACTTATAGTAGATGATATCAGCAGGCCATGTGAGGAACAACAGCTTGGGAGGCCTGCATAGGCACATATGGTTGTAGCTTCATATGAGGCTAATATCCTAATAACACTAGGCTGCTTAGAAGCCTAGCTGTGCAGCAACACAAGTACCCTTACTGAGCATATATGGATGTTTGAGTTTAGCAGAGCAAGGTTGTGAGCACCACCAACTGGCAATGTCCATGAGACAGCACACATTATAAATTACACTTTGTTGTGTGGTAGATATATGTGTGGAAAAATAAACTGAGACCCCAGGGTTGTAATGCTTGTGGGAAAGGGTGTAGCCAAACATACTCTTTGGACTGTACTGAGTACATTTCTTTCTGAGTATCACATCGCTATGGCTTTTTTCAGGTCATATTATGCCTGCAGCTGCTTAAATGATTGCCTCCAACAACAGGTATAATATTTCTAATCTAAAAGCAATATCTTCAATAGCTTTAGGGGAAACAGCTGAAAATGTCACATTTATTAAGTGCTTGGAAGCAACATTTTGACAGATGTATCCGTTTTTAAGTGATAGGTGTCCAAGGTGGGTAGCAGTAAGTGCTTGTGAGTACAAAATAGAATTTGCTTGCTACATCCCTGCTTGTGAGTGTGTGGCCAATACATGGACTGAAGTCAGACAGCATCATATATACATTTCCATAGCACACTGGGCCATACCTCTCAGCCTTTTATAACAAGGAATCTGGACAAAGCCATACGTATTGGGTTGAAAAAGGACAAACATAGGGACACATTTTACCTACTATTCTTACAAACTTATACAGTTGATAGAATAATGTGTTTTGCATTAATGTGAGTTGTCTGAAGGGTAGCAGTTTTGAAATGCAAATGTATGTCATTGTTTTCTAGCTTCAAGAGTCAAGTTCATAGGTATTTACTAGGCTAACAACCACAAGGGCCTTTTTAAGCCGTGCCATGCATCCCAAATATCTGACAAGTTCTAATACCCTTGATAAGTGTAAGCATGGACCTAGCAGATGAACCTGTGTCCATTAGATACATAGGTGCCAAACAAGAGATGAATTTGCGGTTTCCCATCCAATTGTCCAAGTTGGACTTGAATTGGGTTAGTGAGTAACTCTGCTTCATACGGATGGGGAGCCCATTCCATAGACGTGGTAGTTTCTAGGATACATACCTATCTCTCCAGCAGGTCTTATTTATATCACAGGCGAGGTTTCAGTCTTAAGAATGGGTGATTCTGGTGCTGTTTGTTTTGTGGATATGCAGGTGGTCCATCAGAGTGGGGTCTGACAATGTCCTGTATGCCAGGCATAGATCTCTCCTCAAAAGCCTCTAGGAGACAGACTACAGGGATAAGGCCTTGAGGCAGTCTGCATAGGACATTTTACTTATGCCCTGTATTCTTTTAGTGAGAAACCTCTGTGGACATTCCAATTGTTAGATATGCCTGGTTAGGTACATACAAAAGGGGGGGGGCTGTACTCAGTGATAGGTCTGATGAATGCCAAATACAGTGGAACAATGACTTCCTTGGACTTAGATGTCATATCTTTGTTTATAACTTGCGCAACATAGAATGATTCCCCACCACTGTAGACACATGATGGTCAAAGCCTAGATTACTATCCATGTGAGTCCCTAAGTTCCTGACTACTGGGTCAACTCTAAAGGGTGTGTTGTCAATATGATAATTACCACGTATGGATGACTTCTCAAAAGATACTGTTATGCATTTCTTGGCATTTAGTTTTAGTCCATGACTGACACCAGCTGTTCGTCTGTGTCAGCTCCTCCTGGAGAACATTTATGTCAGTGTGAGATTCAATGACAGCTCCTAATTTGCAATCAAATTCAAATTTAGTCAGCCAGAGACCAATGACATTGGTCTTGACTTCAGAGAATTAAATGCCAAAAAGGAGCAGTCCAAGGACTGATCCCTGAGGGACTCCACTTGTGACTGGCCTCTTTGTAGAAGTGGACTCTCCAATTCTAACTTCCTGGGTCCTGTCTGTGAGCCAGCTAACTATCTACCAGGTGACATACAGGATTGTACCTAACCTCTTGAGTTTGTCAATGCCTGAGTGAGGTATTGTGTCAAATGCCTTGGCCAAGTCAAGGTAGGCAGTGTGAACTATTTTGCCCACAGCCATTGCTTTGGTGACCTTCTCAAAGAAGTCCACCAGGATGAGTAGGCATGACCTGCCGTTGACAAAACCAAACTGAGCTGGGTCCAGTGTCCGGAGGGTTACTATATTTCTGTTGATCATCTCTATGATAATTCTTTCCATGGCTTTACATATAAGACTAGTGAGACTTATTGGTCTTTAGTTTCCAGGGTCTGTAGATGGCCCACCTTTGTGCAGAAGGATGACTGTTGCCTTTCTCCATTCAGGAGGCATGAAACCTGTTTGGAGGCTACAGTGAAATGGTAATTCAAGAGGCCTTGATATGTCATGTTTCATGCTATTTAGAAGGCATCCTGGGATATTGTCTGGGTCCATTGATGCAATGTTCTTGGTTTTAGAGAGTGCATTACGGACATGTTCCCTGGTGATAGTAGGGGGAGTTATATTTGATAATATTTCCTGAGGAAAAGTTGATAGGGAGAGAGAGAGTGATAAAGTTGGAGATGAATTTATCAGCCAGGAGATTTGCTATGTCTAATGGCTCAGTATAGGTGGCTCTATTTACAATGAGAGCTGCATGCAATTGTGTATTGCCTTTGAGGTTGTAGACATAGCTAAAGAATGCTTTGTGGTTGTCCTTGGCCTGAGAGGCCAAACTTACCCCAAATTTGGCTTTGGTAGACTTTGTCTTCTGAGTTGTTTGTTTAGTTTGACGAGAGTGCTTTTATCCTGCTGGGTGCTGCACCCCCTAATTTTTGCCACACTTTTCTTCATCCTGTTATACAGCCTATTGATTTTGTGATTCCACCAGGGTGGCTTGTTTTTTGAGTTAGTTCTGTACTTACTGGTGGTACAGCTGCCACTATGCAGCTATTAATATGCTTGTACGGGGTTTCTGTGAACAGTTCTGAATTGGCAGCAGTGTTCTCAGGGTTTATGGGGGCTGGACATTTTGCCAAGTTCTCACTTAGTAGCAGGAGGTTAGCCTTAGAATACTTCCTGAATATTCCAGGTTTAGCTAGGAGTCCAGGTTTATTTTTACTTCCAAATGAGAACATTTTGTGATCTGACCTTACCAGGGAAGACATAATAGGGGGCATGCAGCACTCTCCCATGTTAGTGAGGACCAGATCCAGCATGGTTGCACCCCCGGTTGGTGTACTGACTATCTCGTCCAGGGAGTTTGTGTTTACAAAATCCAGGAATGTACATTTGGTATTGTATAGGATTCCCAGTTAATAATGGAGTAATTAAAGTCACCCATGAATATGGTATTGAGTTGAATGGTTACTGTTTCTAATAAGTTTAAATACATGGTATGGGCTTCCTGGGTCATAGAGTGGGACCTATAGCTTGCAAGGAAGTGTTACTGGATTTTGCCTATTGTGATTTGAACATGGAGCAGCTCAAGTGCATTGTCCTGTCTGACCAGCATTGAAGTATGTTGATCTTTAATGTAAATAGCGACACTTCCACCTTTAGTCCCTGCCTGTAAGTAGCTGGCCTAAATAAATGTGTGGAAGGCATTATAACCTAGCACTGTTGGTGTGCTCTCTGTGGCTTTAAACCATGTCTCAGTGACCGCACAGACGTCTGCATTCTCTAGGGTAAAGACAACTTCTAAGGAGTGGAGTTTTTTGTTTAAGTTGCTAGCATTGAGCAGTAATACCTTTAGATTTTCTTAGTTTTGATTTGTTATGTCGGAAGTACTTTCAGTTTGGTATTACCTAAAAAAGGCACTATGGGGGAAGACAATGATTTGCTAACATTCAAAATCCTAGAGGGGAGAGGTGCAGACCATCCCTGGCAAAGCAGCATGGTCTGTTGATCATCTCCTGCCATGCTGACAAATATTGCAACCCCTTTAAAATAACACAAGAAACTAAGCCAGTTATTAAAGTCAATCATCTTTTGTCTGTATTGTGGCATCATCCTTGGAGAAGGTAAAATGCTGCTCAGTGCCGGGATCATACCAGCCTGAGACACATATTCTAAGAGCTCCATGATATCTCCCTTCATATAGTCTATGGAGGTACATCTCAGGTCATTTACTCCCACATGGGCTATGACTGAGTCATATTGGTAATTGTGGTCCAATGACCTAAGTGCCTTCGTAATATTTTGGATCCTAGCCCCTGATAAGCATCTGACCATAACTTCCTCCTTAATCAGCCTAGTGAAAGGGGAATCAGTGTGTCTCACAATGGAGCCTCGAATGATTAGAATGTTGGATTGTGTGGTGGCTTGCCTTATGGGCTTAGAGGTAAAGGCTCCATGAGATGAAGCTCTATGTGCTGATGTGGGTGTTGTTTTGAAAGAGCACATTTAGGGCTGCTGAGGGTATTTGTTATGTGTACTTTGTCTAGGAGGTCTTTGTGGTTAAGGAAGGTTACATTTAAGTGCCTTAGCATATGTAGGTCGATATGTCTGCTTTGAATTCTGCGTGATGGCTGAAGAGTGTGTACTACTGACAACCTTATTGACATTAGTAGTACTTTTATGTGAGAGCTTCACCTCCATTGACATTATGTAAATACATCTCTCACATACCATATTAGTTTGTTTGAGAATTAACTGGTGGTCAGTAAACATGAGGCAATTTCTACATTGCCTCAGGATGCCCATATCCATCAAGCTGGTAACAGAGACAGTAGAAAAGTTCATATCCATGGCAACAGGCCCTTTTTTATTGATTAGACAGTTGGAGTGAGAATATAAATCGCTGTCAGGAGTATCCGGTTTGCAACTATGGGGACAGAGCTTGTCACTGTGAACTAGTTGTCCTGTGTGCAACTAGGTATTGGAGACATTTCAATTGTGCTTTTACAAGAATAATGTCACTCAAAGTGTCTGAGTCTATACAGAGCACTGCCAAACACTTAAGGGGAAACTAATACACAGACCCTGAAAATTTAAGGATGAAGTATTTAGGCAGATATTCTGAAGTTAGAACCAAATGAAACAGTATTTGCTGAAAACAATGAATTAGCTTATCAAGAATGATGAAAAGATGGGGGCTCCTGCTAATGCTGATCTCACCACAGATTCACTCTCTTGGGATACAATGCTCCTTTGCTTCTTCTTTCACCAGAAGCAAAATGTTAGCACCAATCCCAAGATGAGAAGCAGGCCAAAGCCTGTTTGGTGATCCACAGTCTTGTCCTAAATGATGCAAGGGCCTTTTCCTGCTAGATGCCTTGAATAGCAACCAGAACAATCAGGAATGTTAAGTGCAGACACTCACTTTCCAACCAAAAACAGTCAGGAATCAATGCACTCTGCTCCTACTCTCACCAGGATCAGAATATAAGCACAGATTCCAAGCTGTCACCTATAAAGCAGTTATTAAGCTTTCTGGTGATCAGCAGTCTCCAGGAAATAATGTAACTGCACTCCTTCTCTCACTAGGAGAAAAGAGAAGCACTAATTCCAAGATAACTACTAAGAGGCAGAATGTGGACTTTCAATAACTGGTGGTCTTGCAATAGATGTTTAAAGTAAGATGAAAAAAAGGTTTATCCTAAGCACTGCAGTCTACATTAAGCAGTTATATATGAAAGTGGGTAACTTAAGTTTTAGCTGTCTAAGTGGAGAGACAGTATTTTTAAAAGAGCAAGATAGATTGAAAGGGGTGAGCACTTTTGTATTCTGGTACTGTGGAATACAGTGGGATGACCAATAAATTTAAATAGTTTAAGGGGGGTGATTTCACAACATAATAATTTTGTGCTTACTCACACTAGTCAGTGAAAGGAGAGAGGGAAGAAGATATATGGTCAAATTAACATAAGGGGCAGGCAATTAGAAAGACAGTGGTGTTTAATAACACAACAGTAACTGGGTAGGAGTGTGGGAAAAAAATTCTGTCTGATTCACAAGAAAGGTTTTCACTATGGCCAAAAGCATATATTGAATGTATTTGGTTTCTATTTCTGCTTGTCTGCTTCCTAGGTAGTCCAGTTTCAGCAATGTTGTGCTTTGTGCAAGCCAAATAAGCACAGCCAAACCTGCAGTCATTTGTTTGCGTTATGCAGTGCATTGCGGAAACAGTGGAATAAAAAAAAAGAAAAGTAGGAAAATAAATGGAAAGGGAGACATACGTGAACTGAGCAAAAAGCAAGGTGACATACAGACTGCAAAGTGATACTACACATCAGATCTTTTTACATAGTTCAGGATTTGAACTCTCACATCACTGTAGATTCAGAGAACAGGTTGGATGCCTTAGCCATCTTTGCCATACAAACAGCTTTGCAGCAAAGAACTGAAGTTATTGTTCACAAAAAAATGCATCAGAATGTAAACTGCTATGGGATCTTCAGCTGTGACTTGCACTTTTAATCCTCTTTATTATATTTGGACTTAGTGCACTTACTGGTCACACAACCTGCTAGGATTCTGCTTGCAAATGTACAGCTTTGTCTTACTTGTCTGTATTTCTTGGTACTTCATCAGTTACCTGAGCAGTACTGTGAGACATTCAAGTGTGTAAGGCATCCAATATCCTTGGCCTTAAAATGTGTGCAGGTATTAACTGGGAGTTATATGATATGCATTTTCCAGCAAATGAAGGCCAGGTTGGATGGCACAAACAGCCATATACTGTTCTTTTGGGGGGACCATTGCTGAGTTACTGTTATAGCACAAGCAAGGCAACACTGCTCTTGGGACATTAGTGCTAGTTCCAACTGAAGGGACGGTGGTTGTGAAGCTGCTTATACCTGCTCTGAGGGGATTGTAGTCAGCTTTGGAAAAGTTTTTTCATTTGACCTTGACAAGGGGGGTCAGGGGAGATGGTGACTTCAAGAGTGATTGCTTTATGGTTGGATCTTACCAAGGAGGATGACACTGTAGGGGTGCTGCAGTGGCTATTCATGTTGGTTAGGACCAGGTCCAGGATGTTTTCACATCTCGTAGGGGTGTCGACCAGCTGATCCAATGCATTGGAATTGACGAAGTCGAGGAATCTCTTGGCATTCATGTTTGGGCTAGAATAGGTCTTCCACTCTATGGCTGGGTAATTAAAGTTACCCAGGATCAGGGTAGAGAGTTGAATCTTGATGGATTCCAGTAAGTCCAGATAAGTGGAGTGGGCGTCCTGGTTCATGGTTGGGGATCTGTAGCTAGTTATGATATGAATAGGTATTTTGTCAACAGTTAACTGCACTTGGAGTGTCTCTTGTGCATCATACCGTTTCACCAGCCTGAAGGTGATTATGTCATTGATAAATACTGAAACTCCACCTCCTTTGGCTTTGTAGCTCTCCAATTGAGGTCTGAAAGTATGGTAGGATGAGTAACCTGGTAAGGCTGGGGTGCTCACCACAGCTTTGAACCAGGTTTCAGTGACTGCACAAATGTCAGCATCCTCCAGGGCAAGGAATGCTTGCATGAGTGCAGTTTCATGCTAAGATTCCTAGCGTTTAGCTGCATGACCTTCAAGTTTAATTTAAAGAATTTTTCAGGTTGGTAATTTTGTGCTCATGACTTTGCCTAAAAAAAGGCATTATGGGGGAGACAAGAGCCTTTGCCAGAAGCCTGAAGCCCAGGGGAGACAGATGAAGGCCATCTGTGGCAAAGCATCGTGCTCAGGCAATCATGTCCTCCCAGGCTGTCAGATACTCAATCCCCTTAGAATGACACCAGAAACTAAGTCAGTTGTTAAAGTCAATCATTTTCTGTTTGTACTGAGGCATCATTCTGAGTGTGGGTAGAATGCTGCTTATGGCTAGAGACATATCTGTCTGGGACACATATTCAGTGAGCACAATCATGTCTCTCTTCATATAGTCTAGAGAGATATGTCTTAAGTCATTCACACCAATATGGACTATGACAGAGTCATAACAGTACCTGTTGTTAAGAGACTTGAGTGCATGTGTGATATGGTGGATTCTAGCACATGACAAGCAACTTACCGTGATATTCTCCTTGTCTAGTCTGGTGAGGAGCACATCTGTGTGTCTCACGATAGAGTCTCCTATGACTAGTATGTTGGGATTGTGGCTGGGCCTTAGAGGCTGTGAGGCGCAGACGTGCATACTATATGTGATGCTTGGTGCTGTGGGTTGTGATGTGCATGTGTGTTTTTGCTTCGGAGGTCTCTTTTGTTTAGGTATGATTTGTTGAGAAACCCCCTCCCCCCATATGCAGGAGTATGGTGTACAGATGTGGATGGTATTAGAGGTGTAGTGCTCATAGTGTTTGTGCAGACAACCTTCTCCATTCCAGATGTACTGGCTTCTGACTGAGACAGCAAGGATTCCAGGTTCTTAATGTAATTGCATCTCTCACATATTGTGTTCCTAGGTGGTAGTAGTAGAGGGTTGTCTGTGTACATAAGGCAGTTGCTACACTGTCTCAGGATTACCATATCAACCAGACTAGCAGGAGAAATCATAGGAAATTGTCCATCCATGGTTATCAGAATCAGTGGAAGAGAGGTCAGGGATAGTAGAGTGGGTACTATCTGAGGAAAGTACATATAGGTGTGAGTAGGGCTGGATAAAATCAATACAGTAGCTGCAGGTGAGGGCCTCACATACACAGGAGTGCTGGTAAGGGAAAAATGCAACTGAGATACCTGGCAAAGGGTTAAAACAGTGCAGCGGCAGTTTGCAATGGGCAACCAAGCACAAACCCATGCAAATGCTGGGTTTAAATACCACAAAATGTAAGTAAAATAGAAGCATTGGAATTGACCAATCAACCCTTGTCCCTGAGCTCTTAGCTCAACACCCTATGCCCAACCAGTTCACTTACTCCCACTAAGTTCAGACAGGCCCTGGCCAACACAAGATGGGGTAGCAGAAAACACAGGAATCACACAAACAAATCTGGCTACAGCAAAACTTGTAACCAGACTATGCTAAATATATTTTACTTCTGTTTAGGTTGATTTAACACAGGAGAACAGATACACACTTAAATATAACAGTAGCAAACAAGAGCAAACTGAGTTAAACAAATTAACCAATTAACCAATAAAAAAGCTCAAAACTGGGCCCTGTTCCAGCAGTTTTCAGTCAGACAAGTTCTAACTACACACTCCTGCCACTAAGATACAGGGGAACCCTGTCCAAAAAAAGAAGGCCTGGACTAGTGCTCAAGTTATACAGAGATAGATTTAGTAGGTCTGAATCTAGTATATGCTACAGCAAACAAGGTGCACCAATTTCAGAAAGAAACAGTTCAAATAAGCAGGCACAATAAGCCTTCAACCAGCAATTCCCAGCTCAGAAGGGCAGAACCTACCCTCTCCTCCCACAAGAGTGCAGACCACAAACTTTCTTAATGTAAAATAAATGGCCTGAAGCCCAAGTGCTTAAACCAGAACTAAGACACTTTTTGAATAACATACACTAAGTCTTCAACCAGCAATTCCCAACTTAGAAGGATGTAAGCTACCCCTCCTGCCACAAGAGTGTACACCACAAACTTTCTTAATGTAAAACAACTGACCCAAAGCCCAAGTGCTTAAACCAATAGGCTTAGAATAATGGTTCCAATTTAATCAGTCTACTAACAATCAGTAATAAATGCAGCAGAATAAATGCAATTGAGCACTTTTAAGAACAAGCAGCAAAAGCAAAATAAAGTAATAATAAAGTAAAATGAAACACTAATGCAGTAAAAGCAGATAAAGATAACATTTTTTTTAGGTTACATAGGATGGGATGAAACATGATAATATAAGGTTGAGAAACTAAGGTGTGGGCCTTCCCAAATTATCTCTCTCTCCACTCAGTAGAACAAGCTGATGAGATGGGGCTTGAAGGAGTGTCCAAAATGAGATTTATGGTAGGGGTGGGCAACTCAAAAGCCACCAAATTCCAGCAGAAAAACTTAAAACAAAACTAATGTAATACCAGAATAAGATGCAAAATAGAAGCAATCAAACTTTAAATAAAGAGCTTCAAATTAAAATTAAATGCAGAGATGAGTGATATTCGGAACAATGCAGACCACACAAACTCTTCAGCTAACTACAGATATTTTTAAACAAAAGAGCAATGTTGTTTCTCAGCTGCACCCACTAATTAACTGATGCTATTCACAGCTTTCAAAGGAATTCTTTGGTAACTTTTTAACTGACCCTAGCCAAGAACTCTTAAAACTCCAACAGAACAAAAAACTTAAACCAAAACAAATGTAATACTAGAATAAGATACACAATAGAAGTGATCAAACCTTAAATAAAGAGCTTCAAATCAAAATTATATGCAGAGATGAGTGATATTCAGAGCAATGTAGACCACACAAACACTTCATAGGTTCATAGGCAGGTGCTAGGCTATTGACCCTAAGGCCTATATAAGCCTAGCCAAAAAGGTACCCTGGCTTTCGCCACCCAAGAAAATTATTTTCCTGTGCCCCTGTCAGGCAGAGCCACAGAAGTGATCTCCAGGGTGAATTTCCTATTTCCCATCCAATCATCAAGCTTTTTCTTGAAGAGTGCTAATGAGGAGCACTGTTTCACATAGATAGGTAGTCTGTTCCAGAGTATGGGAAGTCTCTGGGACAGGAATCTATCCCTCCATTATGTTCTGTTTATTGTGGTGACAAGGTTTAGGTCCCTAGAGTGTGTAGCTCAGAGGGATTAGGAATTCTTTAAGTGGAGCATGTCTAACAGCTCTGGGTTTGACATAGCTTTGTATGTTAGGCAGAGATCACCTCTGAGTAGGTGACATGTGACAAAGTAAAGCTGGAGTTTTTTGATACGGTCTGCGTAGGGCATCTGTTTGAGGCCAGTAATCCTCTTTGTGAGGTATTTCTGTGGCCTTTCTAGTTGTTGCAGATGTCTTGTGAGGTACATACCAACAGGGGTGTTGTACTCTATAATGGGTCTAATGAGTGATGGGTAGAGGGGAACAATGACCTCTTTTTTTCTGGATGAGAAACCTTTTATGATGAGGTGTGCCATGTAGAAGGATTTCCTGACCACTGTGGTGATGTGATTATCAAAGGAGAGACTACTGTCCAACTGTGTCCCAAGGTCATTTTCGCACTTTCAGTGTTAAGTAGACTACCACCTATGTGGTAGTTCATGGGTACAGAGTTTTTACCAAAGGGGATGACAATGCACTTTTTGGCATTGAGCTTGAGGCCATGGCTTTGACACCAGTCTCAGAGAGGCCCTTTTGTACAATGTCCACATCGTTAGGAGTTTCAATTATGGCTCTGAGTTTGCAGCCATCTGTGAACTTAGTTAGCCAAAGACCTTCTGTGTTAGCCTGTACTTCAGAGAAGTAGACACCAAACAGAAGAGGACCCAGGACGGAACCCTCCACTTGTCACTGGTCTGAAGCCGGATTTGGAGTCTGCTACTTTCACAGTGTGGATTCTGTCAGTAGGCCAGTTGGCAACCCAACTTGTGACATAGGGATTTATACCTAGTTTGGTGAGTTTATCTATAATTCCAGAGTGGGGGATGGTGTCGAAAGCCTTGGCGAGATCTAGATAGGCTGTGTGAACAACATTACCCTCATCTATGGCTTTGGTGACTGCTTCAAAGAAGTCTATATCAGGTTTAGGAGACATGATCTACCTTTTACAAACTAGAACTGTGTGGCGTCCAGAGTTTGGAGATTACCAATGTCTTTGTTTATGAGTTCCATGCTGATATGTTCCATGGTCTTGCAGACCAGGCTCATCAGGCTAATGGGGTGGAAGTTCCCGGGGTCTGTCATGGCTCCCCCTTTGTGAAATGAGATAATCGTCACAGTGCACCATTCAATGGGCACAAAGCCTGAGGTGAGGCTATGATAGAACATTGTACTTGGGTGGGGTGCCAGTTCATTCTGTAGTTCGTGTAGAATGCAGCCTGGGATGTTGTCAGGTCCCATGGATGCTGTGTTTGTGGCTTTGGAGAGTGAGGTTTTTACCTGTGCAGTTGTGATTACAGGAACTTTGCATTCTTCCAGTATAGAGATGGGCCCTTTAGGGGGTGAGAGGGGGGTAAAGTTAACACTGAACCTATCTGCCAGGATATTGACAATATTATTTTTTTCTGTATATTTAGTGCCATTGTGCTGTAACTCAGAGCAGATCTGAGTGTTGCCAGTGAGATTCTTGACATAGCTATAGAATGCTTTGTGGTTGTCTTTAGAATCAGTGGTGATTTTGTTTTCATAACTAGCTTTGGAGGATTTTATGAGGGATCTCAGCTTCTTACTGAGGCTGACCAGGGAGTTCCTCCACTCATGGGATTTTACTCTTTTTTGCAACAGTTTCTTTCTTCTGTTGCAGAGTTTGTTTACGGCAGAAGACCACCAGATTGGCTTTCTTTTTTTGGAGGATAGCATCTTGGTTCTGTTAGGGATAGCATGATCCATGCACTCGTGTAAGTGCTTATAAAGTGTATTTGTGTAGGATTCAGCAATTGTACCTCTATTGTCCATCTGCATGGGTGTCATGAAGTTTGCCACTTCTGTCTTAAGAAGCGTGAAGTTGGCTTTGGATACATTTTTTACACTTGTTTCCCTAATGGGGGGTGGGGGCAGGATGTGGATATCTAGGGTGATTAGCTTGTGGTCGGATCTGACCAACAAGGAATTGACCTCTGGTGTGGAACACCGGTCGCCCATGTTGGTAATGCCAAGGTCTAGGGTATTGCTGCCCTTGGTGGGGATGTGGATAAGTTGATCCAAGGCATTGGAATTTATGAATTCCAGAAAACATTGTGCAAAAGACTTGGTACATGAGTAGTTTTCCCAGTTAATGGTGGGGTAGTTGAACTCATCCATTATTGGGGTGTTGGGTTGTACCCTAATATTTTCCAGTGTATCAAGAAAAGAGGAGTGGGAATCCTGAGGCATGGTGGGGGGTCTGTAACAAGCTGCAATTTGGATTGTGGTCTTGCCCAGAGTTAGTTGCACTTGGATAATCTCAGATGCATTATCCTGAGCAACTAGCTTGGAGGTGTGGACATCTTTAATGAATATGGACACGCCTCTGCCTTTAGTGTTTTGGTCTGGGTTAGGTGGCCAAAAGGTGTGGTATGAATTATGGCCTGCTAATGCAGGGGTGCTTTATGGAGCTTTGAACCAGGTCTCTGTCACTGCACAGATGTCAATGTTCTCCATTTTAAGGAGTGCCTTGAGTGAGTGCATTTTGAGGTTTAGACTTCTAGCATTGATTAGCATTACCCACAGATTTTGCTTGCTTGTACCTGTTATAGTGGTGTATTTGTCATTTGAACCTTTCCTAAAAAGGCACTATAGGGGTGGCAAGAGCCTTTGCCAGTATCCGGAATCCCAAGGGCGACAGGTGCAGGCCATCTCTGGCAAAGCATTGTGGTCTGTCGATCATGTCATCCCAGGCAGACAGATACTGGATTCCCTTAAAATGACACCAGAAGCATAGCCAATTGTTGAAGTCAATAATTTTGTCCTTGTACTGCTGTATCATTCTGGGTGATGGCAGGATGCTACTCAAGGCTAGGGTCATAACTGCCTGGGCTACAAGATCGGAGAGCTCCTCCATGTCTCTTTTTATGTAGTCCAAGGAGGTACGTCTCAGGTCACTCACACCAACATGGACAATGACAAAGTCATATTTGTACTTGTTGTGGAGTGACCTGAGTGCGTGTGTTATGTGGCGGATCCTGACACCGGACAGGCAACTGACAGTAACTTTCTCCTTGTTTAGCCTGTTAAGTGGAACATCAGTGTGCCTGACTATAAAGTCACCTATGACTAGAGTGTTGGGTACGTTATGCCTTATGGGCTGTAGTTGAGTGGCACACTGAGTTTGTGGGCTATGTGTCATTTGGGTTGTGTTGGGGGGGTGGAGGTTGCTTGTATTTCTGATTTGGAGGTCTTGGTTGTTTGGGCAGATTTTTATTGAGAGCCTCCGCGAATGTAGACATGTGTTTTGTGCTTCTATGTGTGTGTTTTGTTGGTGTAGGGTTTGAGGGACTATGTGATGAGTGTGGTGAGGTCCAAGTGTTTATCTTCTCCTCTTGATTGTCTAGTCCAGTCTTCCGTGAAGAGAGCTTTGCTTCCAGTTTGGCTATATATGTTCATCTCTCACAGGTTGTAGTGTTGGGTGGTAGGAGGAGTGGGTTGTCTGTGTACATGAGGCAATTGCTGCATTGCCCCCAGATGCCCAGATTCATCAGGTAAACAGGAGAAAACACTGGGAGCTGACCTTTAGACATGCCTCGATAGGTGCTTATTTATTAAGTACTAAAAATTGTTTTCCTCTAGACAAGTGAGGAAAGTTGGTGTTGTAGTAATTTGTAGCTTATTTAGTGCTTATAACGAGTTCTGAACAAGTGCTGAGCTCAAAGAAACAGATTTGAGTGCTAAAACTAAAAAGCTGGCTAGTTGTAAGGGAAAATTTGAAGGGCAGACTTTATGGCACCGAGAATAGTTTAACCCTAGTTAAGGGGGGGGGGCTCAGTAGCTTACAAACAGTCCTGGATACAGCAAATCTGTATCTGGACTAGACTTGTTACAGGAAAGGGGGGATAAAAGCTTAGAATTTAGTGGAAATGGAGAAATCTGGAACAGAAGTTAATTCAAGGTTAAAACTCTGAGTGGGTTGGCCTTTACAAATGTTCTCTGTCTATTAGATTGAATGAACTAATGACACTAGACTGAGAGGAGTGTCCCAGATCAAATATACAGTATGGGCAGGCAACTGCAAAGCCACCAAGTATAAGAATACCACAACAATAGGGAGGGGGGGTGGGAAGCTAAAACTATTACAGCTACTAGCTGTAGCCACTAAATGAAAGTTTTAAACAGATCAAGGAGTAAGCAGACTCTAGAGAATGCTTTTAACTGCAAACAGACTAGACTAGAACACAGAAACCTCAAAAAATAAAAAATAATGCACAGAAAAGCATGGATAGAGCACTCACAAACAGAAAATGCAACTCTCAGTATGAAAATGCAGTTTACACTTAAGTAATTCAGTAAACATGCAATTAGAGTAATGAAACAGTATCTAGCAATGAAAAATACAGTTAAAACAGTATAAAACAGTATATAAATGCAGTGAAACAGTAAAAAAGCTTTATAACAGTGCAAAATGTAGCAGATTAACTATATATAGCACAATTATAAGCATTACATAAATGCAATTTAATGAAATAAGTGTAAGAAATAATTTATCCTGCCCTTGGAATCTTAAGGAATTTCTGCTTAGTTTCAGTAATGAATTACCATCCACAGCCTAGAATCATGTAGAATTGAGATAATAGTTCCCCTTGTTTTTACAAGGGTGGAAATTTAAATGAATATCCTTCACTTAAGTTATAAAAAGTGTTATTTTTATAAGCAAATAGTCTTGATAAATAAGACAAAATTATAAAAGGCATGAAAAAGGTGAAGCTTCTTGCATCTGCAAGGATATTAGTTTTTTTTTATCTAGCAAATGCTCCCAGTGGGAGACAAGAAACTTGCATCTGAAGGCAGTTGGCCAGGGGGATTCTGTACTTTGTGTTCTGGGTGATATGCACACAAATTCTTTCATGGGTCTGCAAAGTTGTTACCTGATTTTTTTTTTTTTTTTTTTTTTTTTTTTCATTTTCTCACTGCTGGCTATTTTTTTATAACTGAAAGATATGGGCATTCTTTGCTGAGGGAACTGCAAAACTTAAAGGTACAATGGAAAGCAGCTCAGTGAAAAAAGTTTGAAATCATTGGAAGTTAATAAAATATAGTAGCCTCCCCAGCAGCTTAATATTTTAATACATTTAAATGAGCAGTGCACAATTTAGTTTTATTTAAAGGTTACCACTACACTTTTCTTTGGGCTAAAAGTTAATGTTTTCTGAAAGCAAATAAGCTGTTTTTCACATTGGCGGGGGGAACACAGACAAGAAAAGAACAGGGAGCAGTCAGTGTAAGTGGGAGCACAAGATGTAACATGTTTTTGCATGAGCAACCTTCATTTTAGATTAGTTAATGCCTGTGGTTACAGTTGCCATTCTGCAGCAATTGCTTCTATCTTGGGGGGATTACATTTCATTTGTTAAAAATTTACATAGTTTTTTTTTTGTTCTAAGTTAATATTGAATGGGGTGTTTTGAAATGTATTTAGTTTTCTGTCTGAGAGTTTTCATTAAAGCAAAAAGTCTTGAAAAATGTGACATAGGTTGAAATGGAGATGAGAAGAAACAACCATATAAAAATATCAGCCTGCCAAATATTAGCATGTTCATGTAACAAACAGATAGAAATACACATTCAAAAAACTGTCATGCATAATGGGAACAATAGCTTTTTATCATGATGGTAAATCTATCTATACCATCTTGGAATGTAAATGGCCTTACAAGTATGGGCAAAAAGGAAACAGTATTGAATTATATTAAGAAATGCAAGACACATATTTAGAAATAAATGAGCATTCAAATTTGACGAAGAAAGGATTTCAGGCTGGATACTCACCAGAATATCAGAGACAATGGAAAAGGGGAGTACGAACTATTAGCTGGACTGGACTTATCTGCAAGGTCATGGAGAGAATCATCATGGACCTTATCAACAAAGATATTAGTAACATCCAAATACTTGACCCTACTCAATTTGGATTTGTTAAAGGTTGATCATACTTATTTAACCTGGTAGACTTCTTCAAGACAGTCATCAAGGCCTTTGATGAGGGGAAATCTGTGCATACAGCCTACATAGACTTAGCTAAGGCTTTTGACACTATACCCCACTCAGGCATAATTGACAAACTCACCCAGCTAAGTATCAACCTGTATATCATTAGATGGGTCACTAACTGGCTTACTGATAGAACCCATATACTGAAAATAGGGGAATCCACCTTCAACAGCAGACCTTTAACCACAGGGATCAGTCCTGGGACCTCTACTGTTTGGAATCTATTTCTCCGAAGTGAAAGCTAAAACCAAAAGTGTCTGCCTGAGAAAGTTTGCTGATGACTGCAAACTGAGAGTGGTCATAGAATCTCCAAACAATGTCAACATCCTACAACGGGATCTTACACAAACAAATGACTGGTGCCAAAGTCATGGCCTTAATCTCAATGCAAAAAAATGTATTATCATCCCTGTCAGTAAGAGTGGTGTTTCTGCTAACTACCACATCAGTAAAACAAAAAAAATTAAGTCACTGGAACCACGACAAGCATTTATTTCCAATACAAATGCAAGTTGAAAGCTTTCACCCAAGAGGCTTCCTCAGGAGTTAAACACTAAGAACAAGATTAAAGTAGCTCATATACTTAAAAACAGTCACATGACATAATCATGTAAATCAGATACAATTATGCTTGTGTTTCAGAAAAGGTTTTAAAGGGACAATGTCATTAAGACCTGGTAGTATATAAGCTTTGAGCCTAGGTATCCATTTCATCTCTGCTAGTTCAGTTTTCAGTATAACATCACCACCTCATATTTCTGACATGAATACTTCCAGTATGGCAGATTTAAACATATGGCTATCACTGTTTTCTAGAATATATCTATATAAAGCATTTGTGCTCTTCTTAGTATTTATCTCTGAGACATGGCTACAAATATGTTCTTTTAATTTCTGATTAGTTTTCACTATATAGTATGAGCCACATGTTATACATATTGCCAGGTATACAAAGTTCCTCGTATTACAGTTCCCATATGCTTTTAATGGTATATTTCTATTACTAGCTAAGTTAATTGATTTATCTGTATTAATATACATGCGAAATGTACAGTTTCCACATTTATATGTGCCTTTTGTAATTTGTTGACTATTGAACAATATCTTAGGCTGCTCCTTGTAGCATAAAATGTTCTTAAGGATCTTATGTTTCTTATATGTAAAGTGAGGTTTTTCACTTATAATATTCTTAAATTCTGGTATGTCCCACAAAATATGCCAATGTCTAGAAAGTATTCTTTTAACAGTGGATGTATTTTTATTATATGTTAATATACATATTAACTCAGCTGATCTTTGTTTGGTCGATATATCTGAGGTGTTCCTAGAACTATAGGCTTTCCTAACTATATGACATTGAGTATCACCATATATATGAATCACTTCATTATAATTATATCCTCAGTCAACAAAATATTACACAGTTAGAGATATTTGGTTAACCATATTTGATTTAATAGTATTTAGTCTTGCTACTCTAAGGAATTGATTCTTAGTCACAGTCTTAAAGGTGTGGCCTGCATGCATGCTATTTCTATGTAATAGGCTATTCCTTTTTATAGGTTTCCTGTATAGAGTGCTCTACAAAGTCCCTTCTTCATCTTTCATTACTGTTATATCAAGAAATTCTATTTTATTAAATGACAGTAATTTTGAATTTTAAAAAATGTTAGGTGTTCGAAATATATTCATAAAACCTTTCAAACATGAATTGTTCTCCTTTCCATATTAAAAACAGGTCAAACACAAAATGATGGTAAAACAAAACATTATGTTTAAAAGGGTTACTATCTGCCTGAATGAACTGACTCTCCCATATATACATAATAATATTGGCAAACATATTTGCCACTGGTGTACCCTTTGCCACCCCATGTATTTGTTTATATAACTCTTGCTGAAATAAAATGTTATTTAATACAACCCTTAGCAAATCACAAAGTGTTCCTATGTACCTTTGTTCATATTCAGAATATTCTTGTAAAAATTGCTTCAGTGACTGTATGCCAAAGTCTATAGGGATAACAGTAGACAATGAGTCTTCATCTAACGTCACAAATAGACAGTTGGTCAAGTCATTATTTTTGGACCATTCATATAAACTACATAAAAAATCATCAGTGTCACATATAATAGTTCCTGTGTGCTCAAAATCCACTCTTATTTGTGTTTCAAGGAAGTTTGGCAGTGTCTCAGTTATCCATCTTCTGCCTGAGACTATAGGTCTCAGTGGTGGAGTTGATAATGACTTATGCAGTTTAGGGACCCCATTGGAATTTTTTATTGGAATTTTCGGATGATCAACAGAGAAATAATCATATAATTCCTTTGAAATCTTATTGCTATTATACAGAATTTCAAGATGATAAGTAACATAGTTAACAATCTCATGTTTCTCATTTAATGAAATAATTTGGTACTCTGCAGATGCCAGCATCCAGTATATTTGTTCTGTATAATATTCTGTGTCCATTACTACAACCTCCACCTCCCTTGTCGCTGGTTTCATTACAATATTTTGATTTTTCATCAATTTTCTACATGCAGACCACTGATCAGGTGTCAAATTAATTTATTAAAATTTTCCCCATAAACAAAGAATCTCTCTCTCTCTCTCTCTTTGTACTATGCATTCAAACACTTTTGTAATGTCATTGCCCTTCAATATATAAGTACTCGGCCATTTGAACTGTGCAAAGTTTGAATTACTGCATCCAAAAAAATTCAATGTTCAAATTTAAGTTCCTTATAAAGTATTTAGGTTCACTAATAGTCATTGCCATGTCAGCATAACATGCTGGAATAAATGTCATCCCTTTCTCCAATAATGATTGTTCACTAGGGCTTAATTTATATTTGGATAAGTCATAAACAATTGTTTTCAAACCTTCATCTGGCTCCTTGTAACAGGACCCTTCCATTTTCTTCCTTCTCTTACTACACTTCTGCTTCATGCTCTTCTTGCCAGTAGAGATGAAGGTTTCTTCTATAACAAAGATGAAGAGGAAGAGATATCAATAGGATCCAATGCTTCGATAATGTTTGGATCCACCATAGCTTGTTGTTCACTTGCTAATGCTTCTGTTGATTGGAGAGCAGTACGAGAGGTTTTGTTTCCATTTATATTTAATATATTCCTTCTTGGCATATTAGTTTGTTGTTGCTCGTTGTGCAGGGGGGAATCCGGAAGTGGGGTTCAGCTTCAAGTACACGATTGGTGAGTCTGACTGGCATAGCATTCCTTTCATTGGTTTTCATCATGGGGGCATTCCGTTTGTATCTGTTGCAAGCAATCCTATGTCTCTTGCATTATTAACTAATATTTGAACATCTCAAGCTGCTGTACCTAGTTTTTCTTTTGTATGTGTTAGATGATGAACAGAATTAACCACAGATATGTTTATATTTGCTGTGCCATCCATTGTTACTCCCATTACTGTCTGTTTGTTCCGAGTTTTACTTCTCATCACAGAGTCATTCTCCTAGTAAAATACATTCCCTTTTTTAAAGTCATTCAGGTCTCTAATTAATTTTCTTTTTTTTTTTTTTTGATTTGATTAATCGAGCTTCATATTGATTTATGTGCTGTAAAATGTAATAAAAAATATCTGATTGTTCATTTTGTTCTATGTTATTAATCAGTTCAATATATAAGTTCTCAATTTCTGTGTGCATTTCTGTTTCAGTTGGTTCAAAGAAACCATTCATCAATTCCATATATTTAAATGAGCAACTTAGATTTATCAGCTACCATCTTCTTAGTAGGTCCGGATATTTGTCCCTGAACGTTGGCATTTTAAGTATCCTAAGACCTCTTGGGACAGCTTTATGTTGCATGTATGCATTAAAAGTTAGGCATTGCCACTGAAGTCTTTTAAATTGATAAACAAGATTCTCAAAATTCTAAATTACTATGTCATTTGATAAAATAGACTTTCTTAACATAACAATAATGAAAAATGAAAAGGGACTTTGGAGACCACTCTATATAGGAAACCTGTAAAAAGGAATAGGCTATTTCATAGAAATAGCATGCACCCAGGCCACACGTTTAGGAATGTGACTAAGAACACATTACTTAGAGGAGCAAGACTAAATACTATTGAATCGAAGATGGTTAACCAAATAAATCTAACTGTGAAAGATATTGTTGACCAAGGATATAATTATAATGAAGTGATGCATATATATGGTGATACTGAATGATATACAGTTAGGAAAGCCTTTAGTTCTAGGAGCACCTTAGATATATCTTTCAACGATCGGATGAGTTAAGATGTATATTAACATATAATAAAAATACATCCGCTGTTAAAAGAATAATTTCTAGACATTGGCATATTTTGTGGGACATACCGGAACAACGTCACTTCACACATAAAAAACATTAGAACCCTAAGAACATCTTATGCTACAAGGAGCAGCCTAAGATATGGTTCAATAGTCAACAAATTAAAAAAGGCACATGTAGAAACTGTAAATTTTGCATGTATATTAATACGGATGAATGCATTCACTTAGCTAGTAATAGAAATATACCATTAAAAGCATATGGGAACTGTAACTTTGTATTCGTGGCAATATGTATAACATGTGGCTCATACTATATAGTGAAAACTAATCAGAAATTAAAAGATCATATTTGTAGCCATGTCTCAGAGATAAATACTAAGAAGAGCACAAATGCTTTATATAAACATATTCTAGAAAATGGTGATAGCCATATGTTTAAATCTGCCATACTGGAAGTATTCATATCAGAAATATGAGGTGGTGATGTTATACTGAAAACTGAACTAGCAGAGATGAAATGGATAATTAGGCTCAAAGCTCATACACTACCACATCTCAGTGACATTGTCCCTTTATAACCTTTGCTAAAACACAAACATAATTGTATCTGATTTACATAATTAATATGTCATGTAACTGTTTTAAGTATATAAGCTACTTTAATCTTGTTCTTAGAGTTTAATGCTTGAGGAAGCCTCTAGGGTGAAAGTTTTTAACTTGCGTTTGTACTGGAAATAAATTCTTGTCATGGTTCCAGTAACTTTGTTTTTTTTTTGTTTGTTTGCTTGTTTTATTTCATTATTGTGAAGTCAGCTGGATTTGCTGGTGGTTTATTTGCTTGTTTTGTGTGAACTACCACATTAATTAGAACACCCTAAATACGGACTCAATGCTGAGAGACCTGGGCACACAGGTTGACAGCAACCTTACCCTTCATCACCATGTCTCCACAGTGGTAAGAAGGGCATTCTAAATTGCTTGGACTTAATTTATATATTTTCACAAAGTAAAATATCTGGGCTATACTGGACAGAAATTATATTTCACAGGAACATGAGCATTTAAGTGAAAGTTTTGACTGATATCCAATAACTATTTCAGATTATGCTCCAATAAAACTGAGAAAAAAATGCAGGGTAATGAAGTTAAAATGAGACATTGGCACTTTCCCACCTACCTGCTAGAAAGAGAGGAATTTAATGAATTAGCAGTGGAAATTATTTGAGAATTATTAAGGAAGACAGAAATTTCTTCAGAATGTATAGCTAGTGAGTGGGATAAAATGAAAATGGAGTTTAAAATACAGTATATATAAAAGAGAAAGATATCCTTAAGAAGTAGTATGGATTATTCAGAGACAAAGATTAAAGTACTGCAGAATAAGAGGAGTCTCACAGAGCAAGAATATGAGTAAATGTGGAGTGCTTAAGAGAAAATAAGAGAGTGTTTGGATAATATGTATGAGTTTAGAAAGATTACTGTTAAGAAACCATTTTTATAACTGCAAACTGCAAAAACTTTTAGTACATCAACTTAGGCAACTATCTTAAAGTCTAAGACTTTAATGTTTTCCTTACATAATATATATATATACCTGAACATGTGTCTTTTCCCATATTCCAAATAATTGTTCCACCAGATAGAATTTCAGTTTGTAATCATTCTTCTTCTGTCAGAATCCTAGTCTCTTCTACTATGATAATATGCATGTCCATTGAAGCCCCCAATCCTAAAATACCTATTCTTCTTCTGATAATCTTCCTACTATTCACATTTAAAGCTAAAATCTTCAGCTTTTAAATGATATTCAAGCTGGTCCTATCCCATCCTTTACCCCTTTTATTCTTTCACAATTATGTTTTTAAATTTTCTTTTTCTTCTCCTTTACCATTTCTCCTATGGATTTTTTCTATTCTCTCACTACTTGCCAATTTAAGTATTCTTCACTCGTATAAAGCATCTCTTCTTCCCCTTATCTTTCTCCATGTTTTGCCTCCATTATCACATCTTTTTTCCTGTTTTTCTTATTCATTTTCTATATTTTATCATGTACTGAATTCTGCATAACTTCTCTTTCTATAATTTCTACATTTTCTTCACAATCTACCGACCATGCATGTCCAGTTTTTCCAAATTTTTTACATTTCATATCACATTATTTTGCTTCATGCCCTGCTTTACCATAGAAAAATGTTTGTTTATCATATTCACTAATCAAGTGATTATTTTTTCCATAAAAAGGCATGTTTTAGGTTGACCTCTGCATTTAACAAATCCTGTATTGCCATTCACATTAATCACACTAGGAATATGCACAATATTATCACATTGCATTTTCAAAATAATCCCACATTCCCAACTCCCAGTCCATAAACCTATTTCATCATATATTTTTGTTGTGTCCCTCACTTCTTTGAATATTGTTTTTAACTATTCTTTCAGTTCATCTTTTTCAGCTTCCATTCTAAATGGTATCATAACTCTTTTTTCTCTCTCTATGAAATGCCAGCACTACATATTCAGTCCAAGGATTACAGTTTTCTTTCTCATATTTTTCTAAAAAATGTCCATGTTCTGTCCTGATTAAAATATATATCACAGTACTTTTCCTTGTTGATAAGAATAAAAACTCTTACCTCCTTGGGTGAAACACCCAATGGGGCAACTATAGTGTCACATACTTCATACTTGTCCTGTACTGTTTCTTTCTTAGTGGTTATTCTTATTACATATTTTTTCTTCATTTTCTTCACCTCTTCACTTCTTCTTTCTCCCTCTTTTACTGTCAGTGCATCTGATTTCCTTTTTGTTGTGGGTTCTACAACCTCTTCTTCTTGAATTTTCTCCTGATTTTGCCCAATAATGCCACCAGTTCGCTCTCCGGTTCACTTTGTTTGATAATTTATTTTAAATAAACATCCTGCAACCCTACAGATTGAATGATTGTAATAATACATTTCTGCTAACTGTCTTCTTCTCCCTAAAATAGCTTTTCCTGAAATAAGACTTCCAAATCTAGAACCATTCCACCGATTTTATTTAATGCTCCATTATCCTCTGACACCAATGAATCCTCCATTGCTTCCATTTCATTTAGCTGCCTTTCATGTAAAGGCTCAGGCATCGCCATGTTCATTTTCTTCTTCTCATTCTCCATACTTAGATTTTGATCACTCACACTCACCATACTTCCTCCTGCTTATCTAGCTTACCTAGGCACCTGGAACAGAAACAGGAAGTAGGACATATCAGCATATGTTCCCATATACTAATAAGTAGGGGAACTTCCTTGATGCCCTGGTCAAATTTCTCCTATTAGTGTAAATACCACCTTAGGTCTCCCCTAAACAAAGACCACCACCCTAGTGAGACTAACATGGTCAACAAAGGATAAATGTATGTGTCAATGTAAAACTCTCATTGCTTGGGTCCTCTGCTTTATTTGGCTTCCAGATATACCTAAGCTCTTTTCTTTAGCACTGTTCCAAGACTTCCTTATAATGAATAGCCTGAAAGACAGATCATTTCCAGCCTCTGTCTTGTACCCACTCTGTTGAAAGGAAATTACTCATCTTCCTCTTTTTAGGTATGCAATTATATCAAGATTTGTTAGAATGATAGTTAATTCTCTTACCAGCTTGGTTGTTTAAGCATTCTGGAATGAATCCCATCAAGACCATTTGTTCCATCTATATTTAATCTCTGGGGATCTTGTAGAAATACATCTTCAGTAAAATGAATGGATTTGATGCCCTCTTATCCTGGGTATGTCCAAAGAACAAATCTGATAAAAAAATGTTTCTTTTCATTTGAAAATGCCGAGCAAGGTATATTAATTTGGCATTCCTGCACTTTTCCTTCCCATTTACACCCATTCATGTCTCTCCATTTTATTTAACCTCATTACCTTTATTATATGTTTTCTGTTAAGTGGGGTGCTAATGTATAAATGGCAGGATGGATTTCTCTAAGTAGAATTATTTCAGGCATTGCATCTATGCAAGCTAGGACAGAAAATATAGTTGTGTTCTCTGAAATTATTTCAGATATCATGGTAGATAAGAATGCACAGCTGTGCTTTGTTAATTATGCTGTAATATGAACAAAATACATTGTCAGTGGTGTAGTTTGAAACATTAGAAGCAAATGAATATAGCATTGTTATACTATTTTGTATGTGTATTTAAGCTAGCCATTTAGTCTGCCATTTTAGATTCACTTTTGTGATTATCAAGCTACTGCTATCCTGTTGAACAGTAATAAACCTGCTTCCTTACAACCTGACTTTCTCAAAGGATTTTATTTGAAATGAACCACAGACAGACTTTTTAGTGGTGAGCCTTTGTTTCAAAAATTTAAAAAAATCTAGTATTCAATATCTTCAGGCTGCAGATCCCCAAGACAGCATGACTAGGTTATGAGTAAGAGCTGATGCAATTGGGGAGAATACTAAAAATTGAATCCATATGCAGACATTTACTACACCAGTCAGGAACAGATCCCTTAAGAATGCATCTGTAAGTTCACAGGGTTGACAAATGATTAAGAAAGGATTACTGAAGCAGCTGACCTTAAACACAGTGTTCTTCATAGGAAGAAGAGACTGAAGAATGGGTGCTATTCAGTATCCATAATATTTTCAGATGGCATGGACTGTAAACACACTTTATCTTTCTAACTACATACTTGCACTGAATCTTGTTACTAAAGTCAACTCAAATAATTTTAATGGAAGATTACCTTGAACTTTAATAAAGTAATGCCTCTCAGGCTTAACAGGCACCAATGTCCTTGTATAGTTCAAATAAACTAATATCTGCTATATGCATTACAAGAGTTTTGAACAAAAAAGAAAATGCATGGATAGTCCAGTTCATATAAGTTGCTGGGACTATTAAACTATATTAACTGTCACATTCTACAGAAAACATTCTCAGACAATTTGGACTGAAAGATAAAAAAATGTTGCTTTTGCCATAAACTGTCATGTTGCAATGGCAAAAAACTAACAGAGCTAATATTTTTTTGAAGTTCAGCTAGTTGTATCTGATTTTTTTGCCAGCATACACATGGTTAAAGACTTAAAGGAATACATGTGAATGTATGACATAGTACTTAATGTTCAAAGCTGGATAAGGAAAAGTGACAAGAATAACATGTGCCATAAATAAAGATCAAATTACTAAACTGTGTATAGCAACATGTTCATCATTACAGAGGGTATGCTACTATCTAAACATTCTGTTTTCTGCACCAATATAAGATGAAATCGACCCAAAAAGAATATGTCACATGATTTTAATTTCTTGGAAATAATGTCACTGAGTATAAACTCCGCATGGTCATCTATATGCATTATAATTCAAATAAACAGTGGCTGTTTTTCCCACTTACAAGTTGTTTCACACACTACAAATAAAGATAACTGCACTGACATTCCTAAGTTAATGTGTACAGCATCATGTTTTCAGTCTGTATCTGTAACAATTCTGTTTCCAGACATTTCAGACCTTCAGGGGCATCTTCCCTGAATGACTGCAAATTTTTGCCTAGCAGAGAAGAGAAGTCATCCATGATGACTGTTTGCAGATAGAGAGACTCTAATTTACATGTAGGTTCATAGGTGTGTACTAGGCTAATGGCCCTGGAGCCTTTACAAGCCTAGCCCATAAAAGTGCCCTGGCATTGTGCCGCCCGATGTTAGTTCCCAGTGCCTCTATCAAGTAGAGCCACTGCAGTGATCCCCAGGGTGAACTTTTTATTTCCCATCCACTCATCAAGATTTCTCTTGAAGAAGGCCAGTGAGGTGCTCTGCTTGACATGTATGGGAAATCTATTCCAGGGCGTGGGCAGTCTCTGGGTTATGAACCTGCCCCTCCAGAATGTTCTGTTGATTGTGGTAATGAGGTTGAGGTCTCTGAAGCATTTGGTACAGAGGGATTTGGATTTCTTTAGATGTAGCATTTCTACAGAGCTGGGTCAGACATGGCTTTGTAAGTCAACAGAGATCGCCTCTTAGTACACAATATGACACAGAGAATAGCTGGAGTTTTTTGAGACTGTCCATGTAGGACATGTGTTTAAAACCTAGGATCCTCTTCATGAGGTACTTTTGTGGCCTTTCCAGCTATTACATATGTCTAGTGAGGTACATGCCAAATGGGGCATTATATGCAATGATTGGCCTAATGAGGGAAGAGTAAAGAGAGATGGTAACCTCTTTCTTCCTGGATGCAAAACCCTTGGTAATGAGATGTGCCACATAGAAGGCTTTGTGACCACAGTAGCAATGTGGTAGTCAAAGGAGAGGTTGCTGTCAACCTGTGTCCCCAGATCTCTTATAACACCTTCAGTGTTCAATGGGCTCATATAGATGTGGTAATTAGTGGGAACTGGGTTTTTTTTCCAAAGGGGACGATGAAGCATTTTGTGGCATTAAGCTTAAGCTCATGGTTTTGACACCAGTCACTGGTCTCAGTGAGGCCTTTCTATAGGATGTCTGCATCACTTGAGGAGTTAATAATGGCTCCCAGGTTGCAGTCATCTATGAACTTGGTCAGCTAGAGTCCCATTATGTTGGCCTGGACTTCTGAGAAGTAGATGCCAAACAGGAAAGGATCTAGGACCAATCCCTGTTGGACTCCGCTCATGACTGGTCAGCAGTCTGACTTGAAGTCTGCTACTTTCACATTGTGGGTTCTATCTGTGAGCCAGTTTGCAACCCAACTAGTGATATAGGGGTTGATGCCTAGTTTGGTGAGTCTATCAATAATTCATGACTGGGGAATGGTATCAAAGGCCTTGGCCAGATCAAGGTAGGCTGTATGAACTGCCTTGCCCTCATCCACAGCTCTGGTGACTGACTCAAAGAAGTCAACCAAGTTGAGCAGGCATGATCTACCTTTCACAAAACCAAATTGCGTGGGATCTAGAGTTTGGAGATTCCCTAAATCCTTGTTAATTAGGTCCATGATGATGTGCTCCATAGCCTTACATATCAGACTCATCAGGCTAATGGGGTGATAATTCCCAGGGTCTGTAGTCACTCCCCCTTTATGGAGAGGGATGACTGTAGCAGTGCTCCATTCGGTAGGGACAAAGCCTGAGGTGAGGCTGTGACTGAACGGGGCACACAGATGTGGTGCCAGTTCACTTTGTAGTTCATGTAGAACACATCCAGGGATATTATCAGGTCCCATGGAAGCTGTATTCTTGGCCTTGGACAATACAGCTTTAACCTGTGCTGCAGTAGTGCTGGTTTCCTGGCATACCTCCAGAATTGTGATTGGTCCTTTAGGAGGGAGAGAGGGGTAAAGTTGGCACTGCATCTGTCGGCCAGTATGTTGGCAATATCTGTTGGCTCAGTATAGGATGGACCACTGTACAGGAACTCAGAGCAATCCTGGATATTGCCGTGGAGATTCTTGATATAGCTATAGAAGGCTTTATGGTTGTTTTTAGTGTCTGCTGCAATTCTGTCTTCATAGCTGGCTTTAGAAGTTTTGATGAGGGATCTCAACTTTTTGTTGAGGCTAATAAGGGAGTTTTTCCAGTCTTGGGACTTCACCTTTTTCAGCAACCATTTCTTCCTTCTGTTGTAGAGTTTATTAATGGCACGGGACCACCAGATTGGCTTCCTTTTTTTGGAGGAGAGCATCTTGGTTGTGTTGGGTATGGCTAGTTCCATGCATTTATGTACATGTTCGTGCAGTGCACTGGTGTATGATTCGGCAGTGAGATATCTATTTTCCATTGACATGATTGCTGCAAAGTTGACCACCTCTGTTTTTAGGAGCCCAAAGTCAGCTTTGGAGAAGTTTTTCATGGTGGTTACCTTTGCGAGGGGTGTTGGTGAGATGTGGATTTTCAAGGTGATTAATTTGTGGTCAGATCTAACCTAGGAGGAATTGACTATTGGTGTAGAGCAATTTTTGCCCATGTTAGTAATAACCAGGTAAAGGATGTTGCTTCCTCTAGTGGGGATAAGAATGAGCTGGTCCAGGGCATTAGAATTGATGAATTCCAGGAAGTGCTGGGCCAGTGTATTGGTGCATGAGCAGTTTTCCCAGATGATGGAGGGTTAGTTGAAGTCACCTAGTATTAGAGTGTTGGGTTGGACCCTAATAGTTTCCAGGGTTCTTAGGAATGTGGTGTTAGAGTGTTGGGACATGGTTGGGGACCTATAGCAGGCCACGACCTGAATCACATTCTTACCCAATGTTTGCTGTATCTGAAGTATCTCAGATGCATTATGCTGGGCTACTAGTCTGGAAGTGTGCATATCCTTTATGAATATGGAGGCACCACTGCCTTTGGAGCTTCAGTCCATGTTCTGGGGCTGAAAGGTGTGGAATGAGTTATAGCCTGGTAGTGCAGGGGTGCTTTCTGCTGTTTTAAACCAGGTCTCCGTTACAGCACAAATTTCGATTTTCTCCATTTTGAGGAGTGCTTCAAGCAAGTGCATCTTGAGATTTAGACTTCTAGCACTGAGCAGCATGACCCTCAGATTGCATTTAGTTATAGCTGTTACGGTTGTAATTTGGTCTTTGGAACATCACCTAAAAAAGGCACTGCAAGAGCTTTAGCCAGTATCCAGCAGGCAGATACTGGATTCCCTTAGAATGACACCAGAAACTTAGCCAATTGTTGAAGTCAGTCATTTTCTGCTTGTACTGTAGTATCATTCTGGGTGATGGTAGGATGTTGTTCAGGGCTAGGGTCATATCTGCCTGGGCCACATAATCTGAAAGCTCCTCCATGTCTCTTTTCATGTAGTCCATGGAGGTGCGTCTCAGGTCATTCACACCCACATAGACAGAGACAGAGTCATACTTGTTGTGGAGTGACCTGAGTGCGTGTGTTATGTGTCAGATTGTGGTACCTGATAGACAGCTAATTGTTACCTTCTCCTTATTCAACCTAGTGAGTGGGACATCAGTGTGCCTCATTGTGCTTTATTGCCTCTGATTCAGACAAAGTAGATGAGATAAACTAACAAAAGTTTATCTTATAGGTTTCCATGCATTTTGCAGGAAGATTTAGACAAAGAAAATTATAGATTCAGTATTACACTCGTTACTTGCCAGGTAGGTTACAAATTGTAATCTGACTGTCTGTTATAGCTCTGAAGCACGTCTTTGTATGGAGAAACCTGCAGCTGCTTCATGTGGGTGCCCTCCTATGCAGGGAGATAATCGGGGTCTCCCCGCAGCCATGGGTTTGGTGAGTGCCCAATGCCAGCTATGCATATCACATCACTTCCTCTATCTAAAGCACACCCCCTTTACAATACAGCAGTGATTTGGGTTATGTTGATTATGCAGTTGGATACACTACTTTAAGATCCTGTCTTTACACTACATGTTAAAGTTCCTTTAAACAAATATAGTAATAGGATATCAACCATTTGTGACAGCTAGAACAATAATATATTTCCTTTCACTTATATTAAATCAAAATGCAGCCATTGTGAGACTCTTCTCCCTAGATTTAACTAACCTAGCAAGAAAAGATAAAAAACATGGCACTTCCATTCAAAATTATTCCAAAAATACAAGACTTTTCCCAATAGATCTAACTTTGCTCTTTTTCTTCCTTGGAAGCCATTCTCTTTTCATAGAATGTACAGTAAAAAGCAAACCATGACCATCTTGGGCAGCATTTGATGAACACAAAAGCATGAGTTCAACATGTCTAAATGCAAGTGTCATTAAGAATAAGTTCAGATCAGCTTGAAAGACATATATATGACGCAGTCTTGACATTATGGCAATCACTGAGTCATGCATAAAGTTTGATTCAGTAAACCCACACTCATTAAAGTTTACTATCATTTTAAAATTCACAGACATTACTCCAGATCCCACCATGGGAGATTTATTCATGTTATGACAATAGGTATGTTCCACATGTCCAAATGCATAACGAATGTGTGGGGTATAACAAAAAAACTTCTTCGGTGCAGTTCACTGTAGATCCTGTTAAGTCTTTAAAACTAGTAAAACCATTACAGCCATACAGGCTGATAAAGTTAATCCAGAATGTTCTACAGACATTGCTGACAGCTAGATGACAACTCAGTTTGGGTGCTTAGTCTATATGTTCTTAAGACTTATTAAGCCTTAACCTGAAAGAAAAAAACATACAGAACACCTAGTGGACGGAGCATTACCTCAAAAACTGAATAGCATAATAGGTTTTGTTTTTTCTGGTTATACACCATTAAGTGTACATTCAGTATACATTAGTCTTAGTACATTTTTTGTTATTAGGCATATACTTCTGAGTTCTCTTAAACTGTATATCCCCAGAAATCTGTATATATTCAATATTAATGAGGTTGTTACATTATAATATGGAACATTTATATACCAAGTTTGATATTGCTTGAGTTGTATCAAATAATAGTTGGTTAAATTATTCATTTGCTCATCCTCTATTACCTGCTGTGTCTTATCAGAGCCACAAGAGAACCAGAGCCTATCCAGGCACTCACTGGGAACAAGCCAGTGAACTCATCCTGGAAATAATGCCAGTCCTTCACAATGCACACACATGCATACACACGTGTGCACTCAGATACACATTTAGACATACACACACGCACACACACACACACACACAGACACACACACACACACACACACACACACACACAAAATTCTGATGAATTTAGAAAACCACCAATTCACCTATCTACATGTCTTTGAGACGTGGGAGGAAAGCAGACAAAGCAGCCTAGATGAGAAATGAACCAGAGAATTAAGAGCTGCAAGGCAACAGCAGTAATTGCTGTACCATTTATATAAAAAAACCTGATAAGATTAAATTAATTAATACGACTTTAAAGTAGACAGAACCAATAATTTGTTTTCACTGAAGAATATGCAGTTATGCCTGTTAATATGTGGATAAGAGGTAGGGAGCACATATTCAGTTTCTAATTTACAGAGAGTAAATGACAACAATTAATACATTAATGCATGAAGAAGTATGGGTTATGTCCTGACAAGAACACATTCTGATACATTCAAGTGCTTCAGGCTTTTATGTCTGTTTTTGTGATATCATCAAAGCATAGCACATCTCAGGAGTATTAGGCTATTTATGAAATATTTTGATGTCTCATAACAACAGGTACACAAGTAAAATGAAGAGAAGGTGTAAACAGGAAATATGAAAAAATTATTCTGTTTTAACTGCTTCTGCTATTCTGAATCCTATCATCACTGACAGACACAGATATACAGACTGACAGATATAAACACAAACACACACACACACACACACACACACACACACACACACACACACACACACACACACACACACACACACACACACACACACACACACACATACATGCAAGTTTGTTTAGAAGAATGCTAGCAACTCATGTAATAAGAAGCTGCACAAAATATCATGTTCAAGTGTAGGGACACAATAGCTTTCTGCACAGCTTGTGACCTGTATTTGGCTAGTGCCTCTATGTGAGAAGATTAGCTACATATGTGTGTGTGTGTGTGTGTGTGTGTGTGTGTGTGTGTGTGTGTGTGTGTGTGTGTGTGTTAAGTGGGGGACACAACTGAGAAACTAACATCAAGCTCACTTCTCTTGGGTAGGAATGAAGGATGTGGCCCTGCAGCATTCACCTCCTGTTGGAGACCAGGATGTTAACATCAGCCATGAACCATAACAGTGCACTAGCATGAGCATGGCAAATATAGCTGCATGCCATGATGCATTTGGGGCATTACACACTCATGCAGAGGGCAGCACAGGTTAAAATAAACAACAAGTGAGAAATGGTGTGGCAGATCCAGTCAGCCTACAGCTCCAAGCACTGCTTATAAGCAGCATAGCTGCAACCCAAAAATGTTTTCCCCTAGAGAGGGGTGACCCACCTGCTGGTAGGACACAGTAGGGCACTTCACAGGAGGTACTGGAGTAGAGGCACAAGGACTCATTTAGAGGCATGCCTTGCCCAGATATCATATCAGGAAAGGACAAGTGTCTGTTATAGTCAGGCGTATTTTTATTAGTGAACTTACAACTCATTTTATTCTCTCCATGTACCACTTCTAAATGGCTACTGCAACTGGTAGAACATTAAACAGAAAAAATGTGTCTGAACCTTTTATCCATATTTCTCTCTTTTAGACACTGTAGCTGCATGTTACAAAGAATAGTGATCACTTGAGGGCAGTGTATAATAGCATTGGGCAGTGTCCAAGACATCATAAAATCTCAGGTGACCTCAACAGTGAATAACCTCAACCACACTGCAGTAATGCTGTGTACCCACTGAGGCAATGCTAGTATTTTACAGTACATGATCTCCTAGTGGCAATTAGCTTGTAAACTCTATTATTTATTTTCTACATCCTTCTCCCCCAAATAAAGGTGCAGCTGTCATATGAACATTGACAATTTTGTACTATAGAAGATTAAGGCTGGCAAAAGGCATTTCTAGTTTTCAAGAAAAAAATTCAGTAAAAATTTATTACTGCATTAATTTCGCAAGAGATGCCAAACATGTCCATACTCTCTATTTGACCAGTTATGAACATACCTCCAGCACTGTTGAACTAAGACAGTAATGACCACAGGTTAATACAATTGCATTTGCTGCTTCAGCAATGCAACAAGAGTGTATTAATGAGCATGAGCCTATGTAACATATCACCAGATCATGTACTATATGATTATTGTATATCATGATAAAGGATAGTTCTGCTAGAAAGTGACAGCTGTGCAGCAATAACTGTAAAACACTGGTTCAAGTTACTATTAGTGGTTGCATGTCTGAAAAAAAAACGTAGTGCATGCTACATTATACATTTATAAGGCTGCAAAGAAAGATTCCCATTAGGCATTCAATGCAAGAAAAAACTGAGGACCTATTTTATAAACAATCAATAACTTCCCATTCGGCTTCTGTAAATAGCACTTCTACTGAAAATACATAAATGCATTCTTTGTTGTTATATGTCCTGTATATAACTAAACATAACTACCTTCTAGCATTAAAAAGATAGAAAAAATGTACACTGTTAAGAATTTTAGTTTCCTTACATTATTGCACTATTGTTATTATCTAATTGAACTTTAGAGTAAGCTTTGCTCTTTTACAAGGAGTTTTTAAAATCTGATGCAATACCTTTCAAATCAGAAAAAAATTGTCATTAAAAAGAAATTCTTTCCAATGTTAAGCTAATCGTATTGTGTTTTGCACTAGTTTGACAGAGGTTAGCTGACAGAATCAACACAAAATTTGTATGCATGCATGTGCAAATCTCTGCAGTACCTTTAATCTTGGGGCAGGATTCACGAAACCTCCGTGTAAGAGTTAGCAAGTCTTACACGGAGGCTGCAGTTAAACGGTGTGATGTCAGCATGCCATGCATATTCATGAGGGCATGCTGAATCACACCCTAGGCTAACACGGTCCATGTAGGAAAGTAGGGGGCGTGTCCGCACGGCGAGTCCTGCAAAGGGACACGCCCCCAGAAGAATCACAGTCCCGAAAGGAAACTCCCACAAGCGAGTCCGCGGAAATGTCAAGAAACACAACAGCACACATGGCCCCACAGACTATAAACCCAACTGTAATGTAAAATGTAAAAATCAACAGTTTAATATTTTTTTTTTATAATTTCAAAAATGTTTGCCCGTAATTGCGCTCGTTTGCGCGGGTGTGCCCTTCGCTCAGCCAAAGTTAGCACTCATTGGAAAAGCATATAAGATCTAAATATGTAAATTAAGCCAAGTAGCAATAGCGTAGCGGTAGAGATGTCGGCCAAAGAGGAGGTAGTCACAGTTCGAGCCCCAACAACATCATTTTATATTTTTAGTGAAATAAGCACAAAACAATCCCCTGACATATATGTATATATATATATAACTATAATTTAAGTAAAATGTAATGAAATGGGCCATGTATTTTTGAAGAAATCTGACACAATAAAAAAAAAATTTATAAGTGCCCATAGCTGAGCAGCGCTCTAACAAGCTGAGTATGACTGCCTGCAGATGAGCAGTGGTTTAGCAGGTGTAATATGAGTGCCCAGAGTTGAGCAGAGCTTTAACACACTGAAACTGTGTGCCCGTAGTTGAGCAACATTTCTCATAGCGTAATATGCATGCTCATAGCCAAATAATGCGTTAACCAGCATAACCCATTTGCGCGGAGCTGTGCAGCGCGCCAACCGGCTTACCAGCGGGCAACGTTGAGCAACCTGTATCAAAGCCGCCTTTACATGACACACCTCCTAGCCTGTCTAGACAGTAGTAAAATTAAAAAAAAAGCAATGCCCAGGCTCAAACCCAGGATAATGTGCATCATAGTCAAAGTACTGAACCACTAAACCATGACAGCTGTACTGAAAAATGCAGAATTAGCATATATATAGGAATGAATGGAAATAGAAGCATGACAAAGCAGGTTTTTTTAAGCTGATACATTTCCAAAATGGCCAATCACAGATAAGTGCGGGAAAAACGGCATATATAAGCCCCATAGGCGGAAATACACAGCATAACTGATTGTGGAACCTATTTGCAGTCAGGATGGCAGGTGTAGGAGAGGGCAGTCACTTCCGAGCACAGAGGTGGGGTGTTGAGGAGTCCAAATATATGGTTTGGCTCCTAGTCCACAATCATGAGGCTCAACTCATGCAGGGCCAGGTTCTGTGGGGAGCATACAAGGCAGAGACATGGAACCAGTTGGCACATGATCTCACCAGTGCCACAGGCATACCAAGGACTGGTGAACAGGTCCATCACCACCATGCGGACCTGAAGAGACGAAAGCAGGACCAACTGAACCGTTGGATCCAGGAGGCCCGGCAAATGCCCAACGCCCCACTTCTGAGTAAGTATCCATGTAATTATGTATGTAAGAAATTATCCTAGCTGATATTATGGAGATGTATGTTCCAATATTACTTCATTTATATTACAGCTGCATGTGTGTGTGTTCCGCGAATTGGCGAGCCTATGGTGATAGGCTGGAGTGGTTGCACCACCAGACAGGTTAGTAATTATTTTTCTGTAATAATTATACAATATAAGTGAGACAGCTTGTAAAAGAGTTCAGTGTAGTTACATATTAATAAAGTTCAAATAACACTAGAAGAAAGATTCTGCTAGTACTGTATGATTAGATAAGTGATGCAGCCTGTAATCCAGAAATAAAAATTAAACAAGTCTGAAAAAGAGATTTTCCACCTGTATTGTAATATCAGATAACCTGCTGCAGCCTGAAAATTAGTGGTAAACAAGCTAAAGACAATAGACATGTGTCAAATACATCCCCTTTTAAAATCTGCCATATGAAACAAGTGAGTCTGTTGGAAAGGATTGTTGTAACCAAGTAAGACATGTTAATAACGCCTAGAATTAAGTACCATCTTGAATTGTAAAAATAAAACAAGTGAGAGTGTGGGAAAGAGGTATGAATCGACCAAGAAAGCTGTTATAACTCTTGAATAAAGTATACTGCAGTCAGTACATAATGAAATGAATGAGACAGCCACAACCAAACAGTGAAATGTTTGTAATAAAGTACTGAAGCTGGAATGTGTCTGTCCCACAATTTGGATATGTTGCTGTACCCTTGCAATATGGAGATAGTATGGTTGTATGAAATAATGAACATCCACAGTTGTCTAGAGCCATATAAATCAAATGTAGCAGGATGCTGTACCTGAACACAGCCAGATATGAGCGTGTATGAATAAAAATGCAATGTATATTAATGTAGCAGTAACAGTCCCATCACCAACATTCCTAAGGTTACATATAGGAAACTGTACTAAGACCTGTAGGGTATATATATCTGCAGCTACTAGAGATGTACAGCATATGTATAGGTAGTTGAAGTTGTTAATGAAATATTTCTTCACCCTACCCTAAATTCACAAATAATGCCATTCCACAACAAACTGGGTATGTGTATTCACAATTAATTCCTATGGACATTTGTCCTGTTGGGTCAAACATATTTGCACGTACGTTGATGCATGTGCCCTGTTCACATATCCAAACCTGATGGCCTGTTGCCATCAATCAACCCTGCATGCTGTTGGATTGTGTACTGTTGTTCAAAATATGCATGTGTTATGCTTGCTGTTCAATGTTTGGAATTCATGGGTGTTTGGTTAATGGGAATACTGATGCATGCTGTTACAACTAATTTTGAATGGTATTGTTTGTTACTAACCCAAAATGTCATAAAATATTGCTAAACATAGGACAACAGGGAAGGTGGGTTCCAGCGGACCCACCTCTCCCACCTCAGCTGGCTAGTGCACCTGGCACTAGTGCCCAGGCCGGAACCTCCTCAGGTGGCCCTGTGCCACCTTCGGGTGGAAGCACTGCAGGGGATGGGACTCATCCCCCCTCTGCAAGCGTGGCTGGAGGAGACCATCCACTCACCCTCCAAAGTGTCCGGTCTGTGGTGCGTAGCGAGATCAGGCATTCTGTGCTTGAACACCTACGCCAGCTTGAGGCATGGGTGGTGCACCTCACGGGTGTGCCTGCTGCTTGTCCTACACAGCCCCCAGCACAGCCCCATCCTGGGCAGTGAAGGCGCAGTGGCAACTGCCCATGGGTGGGGATCTCAATTCCACTGTTGCCATCTGTAGGCTCATGGGCTCGAGATATCCAAACATCCGTCCCCGTCAATTGTGTTCCCCCCCATGTGTCATACTCCGTCCCTGTATGCGTCTTGTTTGTCTTGTCTGTTAACCTCCCCTACCTACCTCCCCAAATATACCTACTTCCTGTACCTCACATTCCACTCTCACCTGAAAAAAAAATAAAAAAGGACACTCTGTTCCCGCAAAAAAAATACGCCCCATACATAGCTGCCTATTTTGCAGACATGTCTGCTGGACATGTGAACTGGTAATTACAATTGGCTGTACAAAATATTTTGTTGTCCTCACCCCTCTCTCAGGGGTGGAAGGTTTCAAATTTCACACCAAATGACACACATATGCACAGCTGTTGTTGATAAAGAAATGGGCAGCTATGGGCCTTTCCTACATCCTTCCTGCAAATCCAGAGCTTGTTTTCCTACTGTCCTACCCTCTTTGTGCCTCCTTTTTCACCACTTTCCTATCTCCCCATTTTCTTTTCTTTCAAAGAAATTAGCGTGGGTGTGAGCAAGAGAAAGCACTTTTAAGCAGTTGTAAGCGGGCGTGCACTTGTGTGCGCTTAGCTAAGCATGTGTGTGCGAAGCTAAGCGACAGTGCGCATGTGTGAGCACCGCGCAAACCAGCGCTAACCCGCTTACAACTGCTTAAAAATGCCTTAGTCACTCTGAATGACAAGGCCTGTAGTCTGCAGCAAAATAAAATTCTTCTGTCAGTCTCAAACCCAGGACCTTGGAAACACTAGTCTACATGACTTGCCACTAAGCCATGACTGATACGCAAGAACTTTGTGCTGAAAGCAATAGATCATGAAATAGTAGGACTGAATGTAAAGGGAATATAGGAAGGCTATTACACAAAGCTTTTCTTGTATCTTTACTGGCAATTCTTGTGGATTTGCATTACATTAGTGTGAGAAGACAAACAGCCATGCTAGTAGGTAGCTAGTAGGTAATAATGTGACAGTAGCACCTTGCAAACCACACACACTATCAGAGCAGGATAAACACTGCCATATTTGAATAGGTAAGAGGCCAGACCTCGCAACTGTGACTGATTTACAGGGATGTTCCTGATTTTAAAACAAATGTTAACTGTGCCCCACTGACTCCCTGTGAAATGTACTAACAGTAGGCAGAAAGGTGTGGAATCCCACGTAATGGTAACTGTCAATTACTTAAAGTATGCACTACTTGCATGTCAGAAATGGTGTAGTAATACATATGCTCAAAATACCCCACAGTCACAACTGCAGAATATCTGAAATATATCACTGGTGTATCCCACTGATATGTACCATTCCCTGAGGCTGATAAAAGATACACCTGAGAGTATCTGAGGCCTGCAAGTGTCACAAACTCACAGACATATCATTCTGTCTGCTGTCACACACTCTGTGAATAGTTGTAGAATTGCTTTCACAAGCACACCCTCATGTAGGAGTACAACCCAGAAATATCAAAGGATGTAGCCAACTAATAAAATAAAGACAGTATAGCAGTTTACAAGCGCTGCATGTGCCTGCTATCCATAAATGTTAGTATAAAGTACAAGGCCCCACTACTGCTCAGCAGCAAAATAAAATACCCTTGTAGGTGTCAAGACCCACACCTTGGCCAGACCAGACTGCATGCAGTACCACCAAACCACACCAAACATATAAGGAATTGCTGCTGAAAGAAATATAGCAAGCATTACAAGGAGTGAATGTAAATGGAAAATAGGAAAGCCATAGCAACACATTCCAGTAAAGACACCTAGCAGTCCTGCAGAATCCTTTATAAATGCATTCTATGAACACCTTCAGGAATGCATGGATCATGCAATCCCAAATAAAAACAAGACCCAATCCTCCAAATGCAGACGTCCTGTCTGGTGGACCACAGCCATAAACAAACTATACAATAGAAGGAGGAAGCTACTACATGATAGAGCAAAATCCCAAAAAGGGAAGGCATCTCTGATCAGTGTTAGCAAAATACTACGGGCACTCATAAAATCGTCTAAGGCCAGCTTCGAGAGAAAAATTGCACAGGACATTAAGGATAATCACAAGGCTTTCTTTAGTTATGTTAGGAGCCTGGGTGGGAATTCCCAGATATGTTCAGAATTAGTCCAAAATGACAAAAAATACACCGAACCCACAGACATTGCCAACATCCTAGCTGACAGGTTCAGCGCAAACGTCTCCCCCCCCTACCCACCAGAAGGGCAAATATCTATCCCAGCAGAGTGCTGCCCCCCTGACATCTCAGATGCTCAGGTAAGAGCCGCCCTCTCCAAAGCAAAAAACACAGCATCAATGGGACCAGACGGTGTCCCGGGCTGCGTCCTACATGAACTCCAAGATGAGCTAAACCCAAACATAAAACTACTGTTCAGTCTCAGCCTTACCACAGGATATGTACCCAAAGAGTGGCGTACAGCAACAGTGGTCCCTCTACACAAAGGTGGTGCCTCAATGGATCCCGGAAACTATCGCCCCATAAGCCTGACTAGCTTGGTCTGCAAAGCTATGGAAAGGATCATCATGGACCTCATAATTAAAGATATTGGGGACCTACAGACACTGGATCCTACCCAGTTCGGCTTTGTTAAGGGCAGATACTGCCTCTTAAACCTGGTCGATTTCTTTGAAACAGTCACCAAGGCCATTGACGAGGGGAAGGTGGTCCACACAGCCTATGTGGACTTCACAAAAGCCTTCGATACAATACCCCACTCGGGCATTATAGATAAGCTCACCAACTTAAATATAAACCCCTATGTCACTAGATGGGTTGCAAACTGGCTCAAGGACAGAACCTACATGGTTAGAATTGTTGGATCCATGTTACAAGTGGTGTCCCACAAGGCTCAGTCCTGGGACCTCTCCTGTTTGGTATATATTTCTCGGAGGTACAGGCCAACACGGAAGGACTGTGGCTGACCAAGTTTGCAGATGACTGCAAACTGGGCGCTATAATCGACTCTCCAACCGACACAACCATCCTCCAAAAGGGCCTCATAGAAACAGACAACTGGTGCCAGAGCCATGGCCTCAAGCTAAATGCCACAAAGTGTATAGTCATCCCCTTTGGCAAAAACAAAGTGCCCACAAATTACCACATAGGTGGTAATCCATTAAGTATGGAAGAAGTAATTAGGGACATGGGGACCCAAGTTAATAGCAATCTCTCATTTGACAACCATGTGGCCAAAGTGGTTAGAAAAACATTTTATATAGCCCATCTAATCATGACGGGATTCACATCTAGATCAGGGGAGGTCATCGTGCCTCTTTACTCATCCCTCATCAATCCATAATTGAGTACAATGCCCCTTTTGGGATGTACCTTACCAGACACCTGCAGCAACTGGAAAGACCCCAAAAGTACCTCACCAAGAGGATCAATGGGCTCAAACAGATGCCATATGCTGCCCGGTTAACAAAACTCCATACTCAGTGGCATACCGCCTGCTCAGAGGTGATCTGTGCCTGACGTATAATGTCATGTCAAACCCGGAAGTAATGGACATGCTGCACCTCAGAAAATCCAAATCCCATCGAGCTACACACTCGAGAGACTTGAACCTCAGCACTGACATAAATAGGACATGCTGGAGGGACAGATTCATAACCCAGAGGCTCCCTTCACTCTGGAATAAAATCCCAGTCCAGGTTAGGCAGAGTCCCTCACTGACTCTCTTCAAGAGGAATCTTGATGAGTGGATGGGGGATCATAGGTTTACCCCGGGTATCACTTCTATGTCACTGTTAGAGGCACAGTATACTAACCTCGAAAAAGGGCATAGCAACATTAATTTAAAATGGGTGGCGAAAGCCAAACACACTCTGGCTTGGCTTATAAATGCCCTAGGGCAGATAGCCTAGTATGAACCTATGAACCTATACCCACACCCCCAGGTTGTTGCCACAGCGTGACACATCACAGACTATCCACGTGCAACTAACAGTGGGTTAAACTGACTTCCAGTTCATAGCCTGCTACAGACCACCCTCCTAAATCCAGGTAACCCACTTGGCCTACTTAAGAATGCATGAATATATGCAGGTGTCTCCAAACAACAATATATTGGGCAGCTTCATTTACCCACACATAGACTGGGAGCATTACTGTAGCTCCAGCACCCTAGGTGAAAGGTTCCTAGAATCCATACACTCAAATGCTATGGAATAACGTGTTACCACTCCCACAAGAGGGGAAAACATGCTGCACCTGATCATCACCAACATGTGGACTATATGCTCCAGACCAGAAGTGTATCCCTCACTGGTAAGATGACACCATAGACTATTCTCACTGTATATTCACATACCAATCGCAGCCCCTGCACAGAAAACCACAGTCAAAAAGTTGTGTAATGCAAATTCCATGTATTCACATGAGGCAGGCTTCACACATGGGAACTATTTAAGGTCACAGGTACATATGTCTATGTGGCACATACATACCTCATGTGTGCATTGACATTACTGATATAATATATGTCATACAATATTAAGAGGAACACCCAACACACATGGACAAATTGTGTGACAAAAACACACATGGCATTTATAGGATTCAAACCCCTACCTAACTATGTTATGACACTTGAGAGAGACGTATTAGCAGAGCACGCTATTCACATTACTGGGGGGTTTCCTTTCTCCTGCTATACTTATAGGGTGCTGACATCATCAGTGTTTAGAAAGAGGAATGTACATCATGTAGTGTGTTTAGTTGCCAAAAGGGACATTTCTTTCACACAGAATTGCACACACACACACTGTGCATTTGCAGGATTCAAATCCCTACTTAACTATGTTATGACACTTGGACACTTGAGAGAGACGCATTAGCAGAGCGTACTATTCGCATTATTAGGAGGTTTTCCTTCTCCTGCTATACTTATAGCGTGCTGATATCATCAGCGTTTAGCAAGAGGAATGTACATCATGTAGTGTGTTCTAGTTGCCAAAAGGGACATTTCTTTCACACAGAATTGAACACACACACAGCATTTGCAGAATTCAAACCCCTACCTAACTATGTTATGACCCTTGAGAAGGGTGCATTAGTAGAGTGCACTATCCACATTACTGGGAGGTTTCACTTCTCCTGCTATACTTATAGGGTGCTGACATCATCAGTGTTTAGAAAGAGGAATGTACATCATGTAGTGTGTTCTTCTAGTTGCCAAAAGGGACATTTCTTTCACACAGAATTGCACACACACTAACCCCCCCCAAACACACACTGAGCATTTGCAGGATTCAAACCCCTACTTAACTATGTTATGACATTTGAGAGCGACACATTAGCAGAGAGCGTTATTCGCATTACTGGGAGGTGCCCCTTCTCCTGCTATACTTATAGGGTGCTGACATCATCAGTGTTTAGAAAGAGGAATGAACATCATGTAGTGTGTTCTTCTAGTTGCCAAAAGGGACATTTCTTTCACACAGAACTGCACACACACTACCCCCCCATCACACACTGCACATTTGCGGGATTCAAACCCCTACCTAACTATATTATGACACTTAAGAGAGAGAGACGCGTTCGCAGAGCGCGCTATTCGAATTACTGGGTATCTTTTCTTCTCCTGCAGTATTTATAGGGTGCTGACATCATTATTTATAAAGAGGTATGTACATCTATTACTATCTGTCAGTAAGGGGGATAGCATATATATGCATTAACAGACGCCTACTTCAGGGTCACATATGCACATCAGCACTGCCAGGTTATGTTTCATACCATGCTTCATGACCACAGAACCTGTAACACACAACACAACCAGTTCAGACCACCCCTCCCATATCCAGGAACCACACTTTGCTTCCCTGGGAACAGTGTAGGATATGAAGGTGTTCACATACACCATTACAGTGGTTAACTTCAGGTACAGGTATATTGAGTGGGGGAACTACTCAGGCCTCAACAACATCACCCTACAGCCACTACAATTTCTGGATCCATGTGCTATGGCAGGACCAATCACCACAGCCACAAGGGGGAATACTGGACCTGACCATCTGCAACATGGGGACTCTATGATCCACACCAGAGGTGGACCACCATTGTTAATATCTGACCATAGCCAACTTTCTCTGGACATCCATATCCCATCCCCACCCCCAGGCAAGGAAGTCACTGCAAACAAAGTATTTATCAAAAGCAGACTTTGCACTTGTGAAGACTGGGGTGGAAGACTTCAAAGGACCCATGCTGGGGGATTATACAGGACACTCTGCATAATCCTTGACAATTGCATTCTATGAGCATCCGGAAGGTTTGCATTGATCATGCTATCCCAAATAAACCCAAGACTCCTCCACAACAGGAGACCTGTCTGGTGTACACCAGCCATATATAAGCTGTACAACAGAAGGAGGGAGCTAATACATTACAGAGCAATATCCCACAGAGGGAGGACGTCTCTGAACAGTATTGGCAAGACATTTCAATCCCTCAAAATCATCACTTCAAGGTGTTGACAGTGAAATTGTCCAGACACTGCAGATAAGGCTCCCCTCAGTCTGTAATTGACACCCAATTACTGTTATAAGTCCTCGCCAACCCTCTTCCAGCAAACACCAGCCACATGGATGTGACATTGCAAATTCAACCCCTGGGATCGCCACTGTTCCCTGCTTGACGGAGGCACAGCACACTAGCCTTAAACGGTGCCTTCTGTGACCTACTTTACAGAGGTACAGTAACCTACTGTACTGGGGAGGCAGACGCCAAACACACTCTGGCTAAGGTTATGTATTCCCTAGGGCAAACAGCCTAGTATTGACCTCTACACCCATATGTTTAATTTTCAGATGCACAATATTTGTTGCTGATAAACTGTTTGCAGGTCTTTATTGCCATAGCTTTCCCTGTTTCTATGAACAACTTGGGTATCTGTGGAAGATGTTTGAATATGAGTGGGATCCACTATTTTACTTATGTCTCTGTTGTCACTTAACTGTGTGCACTGGGCAGATTGCTGTATTGTGGGAGGTTCCTGGCTTAACACATACAAATGCCAGATATGTGTGGCCAACTGCTAAACTGAGACATGGCCTAAGTGTGTGAGCATGCCCAGTTCAGGCTTTCCATGGCTTGTTGCCTGACATATGTCTCATTTATCAAAGTGTGCGAGCATGCCCAGTGTGAGCTTTCCATATGTTGAAATCTGAGGTCCACCACATTTGTGGCTGTGTGTGAACTTCAACAATATTTCACATTTATAGTTGTGTGTTGGAAGTCATGTTGTGTACTTACTGCCCAACTGCTTTGTGTCTGAACTCAACAGGGATTATACTGTGCCTGCAGGGTTTCCATGGGATAGTTTGCATACAGTTGTCAACATCCTTTCATACTGACCAAACACTGTAATATCGTATAGTGTATTGGTTCAGTACTTTCACTGTGGTGGACAGTATCCTGGGTTTCAGTCCTATCATTGCTTTAAATATTCATAGTGAGCACACCAGACTGGTTAAGGGCCAGTTGTGCAAATATGACCATGTTGCATTTTGTTCAGATATGGACTACTTAAACCAGGCTTGTCCAACATTGGGAGTGTATTCCGCAACTTGGGTGGACATTGACAAATACTAGCTATGTGCCCTAGGCCATTTCTAATGCTAGTCAGAGAGTGTGTTTGTCCTTCAACACACATTGTAACTGGAGTTTGCCATGACATATTTCAAGGTTAGTATACTGTGCCTCTGTCTACCCATGACATAACAGTGATACCCAGGGTAAACCTACCATCTCCCATCCACTCATCAAGATTCCACTTGAGGAGAGTCAATGAGGGACTCTCTGGCTAACCTGTACTGGGAGTTTACTCAAGAGTGGAGGGAGCTTCTGGGTTATGGATCAATCACTACAGCATGTCATATTTATGTCAGTGCTGGGGTTCAGGTCTCTCATCTGCATAGCTCACTGGCATTTAGATTTTACAAGGTGCGGCATGTTCCTTGATTCCAGCTTGGACATGGCTTTATACATCAGGCACAGATTGCCTCTGGGCAGGCAGTATGGCACTGTGTGGAGCTGCAGTTTGTTTAATCAGGCAACACATGGCATCTGTTAGAGCTCTTTGATCCTCCTGGTGAGGTACTTTTGGGGTCTTTCCAGTTGCTGGAGGTGTCTGCTGAGGTACATCCCACAGGGGCCATTGTACTCAATTGTGAGGCTGATGAAGGATGACTGAAGAGGCACGATGACCTCCCCTGATCTAGATGTGAATACCTTCATGATTAAGTGGGTATATGGTATGTTTCTGTAACCACTACAGCCACATGGTTGTCAAATGCAAGATATCTGTCAACTTGTGTCCCCAGGTCTCTTATTACTTCTAAAGTACTTAATGGGTTAACACCTATGTGGTAATTGGTGGGCACTTACTGTTTTTCCACAGGGGATGACTATACACTTTTCTGCATTTAGTTTGATGACATGGCTCTGGCACCAGTTGTCTGTTTCTATGTGGCCCTTTTGTAGGATGCTTGTGTCAGCTGGAGGGTCAGATATAGTGCCCAGTTTGTAGTCATCTGCAAACTTGTTCAGACACAGTCCTTCCATGTTGGCCTGTACCTATGGGAAATATATACCAAACAAGGGAGGTCCCAGGACCGAGCCTTGTGGGATGCCAGTTATAGCTGGTTTGTAGTCTGACATGGCTGCAGCATTTCTGACCATGTCACTTCTGTCCTTGAGCTGGTTTGCAACCCATCTACTGACATAGGGGTTTATATTTAAGCTAGTGAGCTTATCTATAATGAACACATGGGGTATTGTATGGAAGGCTTTTGCAAGGTCCAGATAGGCTGTGTGGACCACATTCCCCTCATCAATGGCCTTGATGACTGTTTCAAATGAGTCAAACATGTTTAAGGGGCAGGATCTGCCCTTAAGAAAGCCACACTGGGTAGGGTCCAGTGTCTGTAGGTCCCCAATATCTTTATTTCTGAGGTCCATGATGATCCTTTCCATAGCTTTGCAGTCCAAGCTTGTCAGGATTCTGGGGTGATAGTTTGCAGTATCCATTCAGGCACCACCTTTGTGGAGAGGGACCACTGTTGCTGTTCACTGCTCTTTGGGTACATATCCTGTGGTAAGGCTGAGATTGAGCAGTAGTGTTATTTGGTGTTCCATTCTTCTTGGGGTTCATGTTGGACGTAGCCCAAGACACCATCTCGTACCACTGATGCTGTGTGTTTTGCTTTGAAGATGCTGGCTGTTACCTCAGCATCTGCAATGTCAGGGGGCCAGCACTCTGCTGGGATAGATATTTGGCATTTTGGGGGGGGGGGGGGAGTTTGCACTGAACCTGTCAGGTTGGATGTTGGCAATGTGTGTGGGTTTGGTGTATTGTTTGTAATATTTGAGTAATTCAGAGCATATATGTGAATTCCCACCAAGGTTCCTACCATCAGTTAAGAAAGCCTTGTGATTATCCTTAGTGTCCTGTACAATTTGTATCTTCATAGGTTCATAGGTTCATACTAGGCTATCTACCCTAGGGCATTTATAAGCCTAGCCAGAGTGTGTGTGGCTTTCGCCACCCCTTGCAATGTGAATATTATGCCCATTTAGGGTTTACTTTACTGCGCCTCTGTCTAGATGTGACACAGTGATGACCCCCAGTGTAAATCTACGATCTCCCATCCACTCATCAAGATTCCTCTTGAAGAGAGTCAGTGAGGGGCTATGCCTAACATGGACTGGGATTCTGTTCCAGAGTGTAGGGAGCCTCTGGGTTATGAATCTGTCCCTCCAGCACATCCTATTTATTTATGCGTTGAGGTTGAAATCTCTCGCTCTCGTGGCTCTGATGGATTTGGATTTTCTGAGGTGGAGCATGTCCATTAATTCTGGATTGGACATGGCCTTGTACATCGGGCATACATCGCCTCTGAGTAGGCAGTATGTGACTGAATACAGCTGGGGTTTCTTCAGCCGGGCAGCATATGACAAATGTTTGAGACCCTTTATCCTCTTGGTGAGGTACTTTTGGGGTCTTTCTAACTGCTGCAGGTGTCGGGTAAGGTACATCCCAAATGGGGTATTGTACTCAATTATGGGCCTGATAAGAGAAGAGTATAGGGACACAATGACCTCTCCTGATGTAGATGTGAATCCTTTCATGATAAGGTGGCCAATATAGAAGGTCTTCCTAGCCACCTTGGCAATGTGAGTGTCACATGAGAGGTTACTGTCCACTTGTGTCCCTAGGTCCCTGATTACTTCTTCCATACGTAATGGATTACCACATATGTGGTAATGTGTGAGTACCTTGTTTGGTATTTGGAGAGACATTCATACTCTCCAGTGTCTTCAGGAAGGCTGAGTGGGGTTCCTGGGTTTGAGAGGGTGGTCTGTAGCATGCTACAAACTGTACAGCAGTTTTGTCTACGGTTAGTTGCACATGGATGATCTCCGATGCTTTGTGCGTTGTCAGTAACCTGGAGGTGCGGGTATCTTTGATGAATATGGATACTCCCACCCCTTTTGTGGTTTGGTCCAGGTTTTGGGGCTGAAAAGCATGATATGAGGTATAACCTGGTAGTGCTGGGGTGCTCTCAGGAGCCTTGAAGCAGGTTTCCGTCACTGCACAGACATCGATGTTCTCCATAATGGGAGGGCCTCGAGAGCATGCATCTTGTGGTTTAGACTTCTGGCGTTGAGCAGCATTACCCTTATTTTTTTCCACTTATGTTTTCTAGGGAGGTGGGTTTGTTTTTTGAGCCTTGCCTAAAAAAGGCACTATGGAGGTGGCAAGAACCTTAGCCAATATCCAGAAGCCCAGGGGTGACAGGTGCAAGCCATCCCTGGCAAAGCAGCGTGGCTTGTCAAGCATGTCATCCCAAGCAGACAGACATTGGATCCCCTTGGAATGACACCAGTAATTGAGCCAATTGTTAAAGCTGATCATTCTGTGTTTGTACTGTGGCATCATTCTTGGTGAGGGTAAGATGCTGCTCAGGGTCAGGGTCATACCGGCCTGGGCTACATAATCAGAGAGCTCCTCAATGTCTCTTTTCATGTAGTCCAGGGAGGTACGTCTCAGGTCATTTACACCAGCATGGACAATGACTGAGTCATATTTGTACTTGCTTTGGAGTGACCTGCATGCTTGTGCTATGTGGCAGATTGTAGCAGCCAACAGGCAGCTTACTGTAACCTTTTCCTTGTTCAGTCTGGTGAGCGGAACATCAGTGTGTCTGACTATGGAGTCACCTATTACAAATGTATCAGGCATGTTGTTTGTCCTTAAGGGCTGTGACTGTTTGGTACACTGACTTTGTGAACTATGTGTTGCATGTGCTATGTTTTGAGGTAGTGGTTGCTTGGGTGTCTGCTTTGGAGGCCTCTGTTGATTTGGTGGATTTTTAATTAGAGCCTCCTGGAATCTTTTTGTGTGTTTATGTCTTTGGTTTGCAGTTGTGATAGGTCTATGTGAGACTGGGTTTGTGGTGTGTGTGGTTACCTTCTCCTCCTGACTGGTTTTGCCAGTACTGAGTTGAGAGAGCTTGGCCTCCAGTTTGGATAAATAGTTGCATCTCTCACATATATTTGTATTTCTTGGGGGGAGGGGGTTGTCTGTGTACATGGGGCAGGTGTAACATTGCCTCAAGATTCCCAGATTCAACATGTTGTAGCTGGCCTTAGTGGATTTTATGTGTGGCCATAGTTTTTTGCCATAATACTGATCAGAGATTACTTCCCTTTTTGGGTTTTGCTCTATCATGTAGTAGCTTCCTCCTTCTCTTGCATGGTTTGGTAATGGCTGGGGTCCACCAGGCCAGATGCCTGTGTGTATGGAATTGGGTCTTGGTTTTATTTGGGATTGCATAATCCATGCATTCCTGAAAGTGTTCATAGAATGCATTTATAAAGGGTACTGAAGTGTGGCCCATATTTTCCACAGGCACAAGGCCTTTAATGGATTCCACATCAGTTTGGAGGAGTGCAACATTTGCTTTACACATGTTTTTCACTATGGTTTTCTGCCCAGGAACTGGGGTCAGGATGTGAATATCCAGTGTGATTACTCTATAGTCTGATCTTACCAGTGAGGGATACACTTCTCATCTGGGCATAGAGTACCCATGTTGCTGATTATCACATCCAGTATGCTTACCCCTCTTGTGTGAGTGGTAAGTTGTTCCTGAGCATTTTGGTTTATGAATTCTAGGAACCTTTGGCCTAGGGTGTTGGAGCTAGAATAATGCTCCCAGTCTATGTTTGAGTATTTTCAGTCACCCAATATAATGTTGTTTGGAGACACCTTGATATTTTCATGTGTTCTGAAGTAGGCCAAGTGTGGTTCCTGGCATTAGGGGGGTGGTCTGTAGCAGGCTACAAACTGCGAGGCAGTTTTAGCCACTGTTACTTGCCTGTGGATAGTCCATGCTGCTTCTTGTTGTGGTACCAACCTGGGGGTGTGGTTATCCTTGACAATTATTGATAGTCATCCTCCTTTTGTAGTTTGTTCCATGTTTTGTGGCTGTAAAGCATGGTATGAGGTGTAACCTGGTAGTGTTAGGGTGCTCTTGTGAGCCTTGACCCAGGTTTCTGTTACAGAACAGATATCAACATTCTCCATGCTAAGGAGAGTTTGGACTGCATGCATCTTGCAGTTCAGACTTCTGGCATTGGGAAGCATTATGTCTAGGTTCTTATCCCTTGGGTGGGAGGTGGGTTTGTGTTTTGAGCCTTACCTATTCAAGGCACGGTGGGGGTGACAACAGTCTTTGCCAGTATCCAAAAGGCCAGGAGTGATAGGTGCACGCCATCCCTAGCAGGTGGAGCATCGTGTCTTGCTCAGCATGTCATTCCAGGCTGACACGCATTGGATCCCCTTTGACTAACAGCACCACTTAAGACAATTATTGTAATTGATCATCTTGTCTTCATATTGTGGCATCATGCTTGGTGAGGGTAGGATGTTAGTCAGGGTCATCAAGTTTGCATATACTACATGGTGTTACATTGCTTAACACATAGCAATCATGCCTCAGGTGGTGCTGCAGGGCTGTCTATGTTGGATGCACATACTACACTCCCTGTACATGTTTGAAAGCAGGTTGTGTCACCTTAGGCATCCCTTTTACTATATGTGTGAGTCAGAGAGAGGTATCATTTCCAGGGTTCCTACTGAGCCAGTGTATGTGCTATGCGTTGCCTCTTTGCCAAGGCCAAGGCATACTGGGCATGCCTCCTTCTGCCTACTGGGGCAGGCTCAGGTTGTTCCTCCTCCGAGTCACGCTCTGCCTGTGATTGGCTTGGCAATGGTGGGGGGCTGTTTGGCCCAGCCCTATGCTGGTCCTGCTGCAGCTGTTTTTGCAGAATCATATTATGTAGCATAGCACATACCATGACAATTTGGGTACATGTAGTTGCTGAGTACTGCAAGGCTCCAACAGATGTGTCCAGGCACTGGAACCGTGACTTGAGCAGCCCAAACACACACTCGATTACATTTCGTGTTTGTGCATGTGCCTCATTATGGCGTTCTTGTTCAGGTGTGTGTGCATTTCTGATGGGTGTCATCAGCCACAGCTCCAGTGTGTAGCCAGCATCCCCCACTAAGTGACCATGTGGGATGTCCCCATTGGCAAATATCTGGTACAGCTGCATCAAATGCCAGATATGGGAATCATGGTAGCTTCCAGGGCAGCCAGCACACACATTCATTATTATGCCCTAGGCATCACACATGACCTGGCAGTTGATGGAGGGGAAGCCCTTGCGGTTAATGTAGGCCCTACCCCGCTCACCAGCTGGTGCTTTGATGCGTATATGCGTGCAGTCTATTGCACCCACTACCTCAGGGTATTCTGCTATTTGCTGGAAGAGATGCATATTGCTGGCCAATACCTCACGGGAATTGGGGAAATATACATGATCACCGACATGTGCTGACATGGCATCCAGGAACTGGTGCAGTACCCTGGATGCTGATGCCTGTGATATCCCCATCATATCACCAGTTGGTCTCTGGAAGGTACCTGTTGCTAGTATTCTTAGGCCAACACATACCTTGGTTTCCACTGGGATGGGTTCCCCTCTGTTGGTTCTGTGTGTGAGGTGTGGCCTGCACAGCTCAACAATTTGCTGTAGGAGGTCTCTGTCCACTCTATAGTGCTCCACTATCTCCAGCTCATGTAACCCCTGGTAGGTGACCCTGGGCCTGTACACTCTTCTCCGTCTCCTCACTGTGGGTTGTCCGGCAGCATTTGCATAGTCACCACCCTCAGCAAGTTGCATATGTCTCCTTATAACAGCTATGGCAGCCCCTAGCATTTTTGGTCTGAGTGAAGGTTTTTCAGTTTTCACTTCTAATAGCTTACTCCTCTGTTGCAGTGTCTCTTGAGAGAAACATTCTGCACTGTTGTTTGCAGAGTTTTAAGTGCTGGGCTGGGCTACTGTTCTGCCTGTGTAATTGCCTGCTTCTGATTGTTTTCACCTGCTAGCTCTGCCAGTAATCCCTGCTAGCTTCCTACTATTTCTCATGCTTCCTTTTTCCCTTCTGTTTCCTCAGGGGGGAGCGACGAGCATACCAGCGAAAACAAGCTCACAGCGGCTAACATGCACGCACACATGCTTAGACGGACTAGAATCTGCTTATTCGGGTTAAAACGCGTGCACACCAGCACAAACAAGCTTACAGGTGTTTAAACAGGCTCTTACATGCTAATTCTGCCTTAAACATGCACACTCACGCTTACACACGTGCACTCTATCGTACTCGTGCCTACCAGCGCGCACACACGTGCATGCACACCCAGCAAGAAACTTTGGTGTTATCCATAGTGTACACCTTCCATTTCTTGGCTTTCCCATGCCTACTTGTTTACACTCCTCTTTCCATGATGTGTGACTGACATCTTTCACATCCACTGTGCTCCAATGAGCTGCATTTCTTTCATACATTCCCCCCTGTGATGTCACCTATCTCCTACTCTGTTACTCCCCCTTATCCTACTCCTACACTGCACGGAATGTGCTCATTTGCTATGTTACAGTGCGATTCACTATCCTACCACTCATTTACATGGGATTGCCTACTAATGCTTAGTTACATGTCTTACACTCAGCTTCCCCCCTTAGCAACCCCTACCCGGTGGCCATGTTGTTTTCAGCCTTATATTCCCTTACATTGTAAATTCATGCTTTTTTATTGCGCAGCCCATTTGTGCGGCGCTGCGCTACGTTTAAACATCGGCGATCGCCGGAAAAAAAAACATTTTTATTTTATTTTTGCATCGGGGTACGTTGCCAGTGGCCACATATTTGGCCATTGGCATGCTGCCTGGGACATTTGCAACCTTTATTTGGAGCTGACAAGGCTCCATTGTGTTATTTGCAGAATGGTACTCAATTATCAACTGAGTACATTTCTGCAGATAACACGGCTCTTACACGGGCAGGTTTCTGCTTCCTGGATCACGAAATTACCTCATTTGCATGCCTTTCAGCTGCAAGTGAGGTAACTAGCATATCCACGCCCTGTCCATGTAAGAGCCATTTTAGGTGCTCTCTTACATGCACATACAGGCTGTTCCTGGATAGCGATGGCTGCATGGAGTCTTACACTACTCTTAGACTCTGTGCAAGCCATCGTGAATCCTGCCCTTGGTTTATTAAGGAAAACAATCTTTTTATTTCATTTGGCTTTTTTATTTCTTATTTATTACATTTTTCCACACTGAAAGTATGGACTGTTAGTCATGGCTCATTTGTCATTTAATGCACCTACAAAGTCATGCTATTAGAAGATTGTTTCCCCCAACATTCTTTAAACATAGTAACAAAGACTTTTATCACAGCCAGAGAACTAGGTAATAAATTATCAGGGCATGGGTATGCTTTCTTCCACCTACAAAGAAACATCTGTAAGCAAATTTATGAGCACTTTTTATTTTGAATATGTCTATATGTGTAAAAAATGGTATTCACATAAGCAATATTTGCTTATTTTGCTTTAGATATGATTTGGCTACATTTTAATTTAAGGGCCTAATAAAAGTTTTTATTTAGAGTAAAGGTAAAAGCATTTCTTCTGCAAAGTAAGTTAGAGATGATGAAGTAAAGTCTGGTTGCACAAAGACAAGTTCACTCATTCTGTGATGTGATTTAGGACAAGAAAGACTGTGGGGATGTTCAGAAACAATTAGCACATTGTATTACATGAAATGGCATAATGACTGATGATGGACAGGGAGAGGCTGATTCAGAGGCACATGTACTAAAATCATACTAGCATGGGTACTGGCATGGTATGTATATCATGCAACTAATTACATAATGACATACAAATGGGTGGAACAGTGGAACAGTGGATAGCATTGTCGCCTCACAGCAAGAGGTTCCCCAGTTCGATTCTTAGCTGGGCTGTCTTCTGTGTGGTGTCTGCATGTCGTCCATGTGTTTGCGTGGATTTTCTCTGAGTGCTCCGTTCTCCTCCCACATTCTAAAGGCATGCAGCAGGTGGACTGGACACTCTAAATTAACCATGAGTGTGCATGTGAGGGTGTGGAAAAACTCCCACAGCAGGGCTAGCTACCAAGTGGTGTAAACCTTGGCTCTAGATTATTGTCACTGTTGAAGTGACACCCTGACATCATGTGCAAAAATGGGTTTTGGATAGATTGATGGAAATGCAAATGAGTGTTAAAATGCTAATGAGAGTTACTGCACATGCAAATGATGAAATGGCCATGTTAGCATGAGGCAAAAATCTGTAAAAACAGCATGATGAGCCATGCTGTACACTTTTTCTATACACCAGCATTTCTCAGTTAACAGTTTTATCATTAGCACAAAGATATTAGAAGTATCTACTGCAGCGACTTAATACATGTTAGTAGCCTTGTTGGAAAGCTGGGCCTGTGATGTTGCATACTGATACCCTCCACATTGCAAAGTGCAATTGGCATATTATCTCCTCAACAGCTAGGGCATAGCTGACCTCTACTATGTCGGCAGTGATGACATATGGGAGTTGGATGGTTGGTGCCATTCATTAATGGGATTAAAGGGGATGTATAGAATGACTACTCAGGAGACACAAAGGATTTTGCAGCATTAATTGTTCCTGCTAAGGGACTTTTTAGTGTCTAACTGAGGACATGCTAGGAGTTTTTCAGGCTTTAACCTTGCAAGTTCTTCACCATTTCTCAGATGTAATGATGATGCATTTGGAGGATCAGATGTTGTTCCATTGACAACAGAAAACTGAACCACCATGTTGTAAATATTCTATGACATATCCCATTTTCCTGAATTCCTTGTGGTCATTGACTGTGTCAAGATTGCCAGCAAGGCCCCACCTAGTACACATGGTGTCTTGGGTATCAACTAGAATGGTTTCTACTCCATTAACTGCAAGTGGTGTGCAATACACTCGTATCGAATAAAATATGTCTGTGCACCATTCAGGCAGTTCTCATGATTCCCACATCTAGTATACACGTGACCTCCACCACTGTTTCATGCCAGAGGACTTTCTACAGGGTTATCTAGGTGGCAGATGCACACATCACCAGCCCTTAAGCCTATGATGGTCTAGTCACATGAGTATAGGTATTAGATCACTCATAATGGTGTTTGCTGTTGTGTGTTCTGGGTGATACCAGATATACCTTTGAGCCATGGCTGATGACCTGCATCTGTAATTCCCAGACAGAGGCAAAGACAAAGACAGCACACAACACTACACTAGCATAGGCAGGGAACACACTGAATGGGTGTTTCAAGTGCTGGAGTCTCACCTCCACTACCTGGATACATCTGGGCTGCATTACAGTACACTTTTGAGTTGTGCAGCAAGCTATTTGTGGATATTGTCATGCTACAGAACGTGGTGCAAACAGTTACAACAAAGGGAGACCATAGCACTGGGCAACACTGGTATATAGGCAGTATAGGAGGAGCTGCCTGAGGAGTAAAAGGAGGACATGGCTGTGGCTGGGCCCTACAAAAGCAGAGGCAGACTCGGTATGTCATGGCGCTGACAAAGAAGTGGCATCTGATTTTCAACTATGGGCGATGACAAGATAAACATTTAACAAAAGTGATGCATGCTTTTTTCTACAGCCCGGCTGTGAAGGACAGTACATTGACCGGCCATGCTGTGCAGCAGATATTACCAAACCACATCATCCAGGGGGGTGGGTAGGCTACAGTCACCATCATTTAATCAGGTAAGGAGCACAGTAGCATGAGGCAACAACACCAGCATAGGCAAAAGGATCATAGATGATGCCTGTGGTAGTCCTGCACATAGCTAGGGTGTTGTGGGGTGTCAGGGATCATGTCCTTAGGTGATTGCATGCAGTTTCCAAGGCTGGTGTCCTGGCTAAGTGTCTCATCTATTCCTGCAGAGGCAGGTGTGGAGGCATGTACTTCAGAGGAGGCCATAGCATGTGGACTGCATAAGCAGGTTTGTGGTTGCTTCCCCTGATGTGTCATAATGGCAGGTAGCCTGCAGCTATTTTGCCCTGTCTGGCTAATGGTATGTGTCATTTGGGGGCATCTACCTGGGACAGGACAACTGTGGAACTCCATGACATCGAATGGGATGTGTGGGAGTATGACCACAGTGAAGCTGGACAAATGTTATGCATGTCCAATTAACCTTCCACAGTCATGACTGGAGTTGATAATGGAGCCAGAAGAGTATCATTCATAGCCATATCAGTAGGCATGTGAGCAGCTATGGCCAGGGGTGGATGCAAAGGTTAAGCTAAAAGAGTGTCATCTACATCCCAGTATGTGGTCAAGACTGGGAGTGGAACCAGTTGTGGTGACAGAAGAATGTCTTCCACATAAATGGCCATGGCCGGGGGTTCAGGTGACAGTGGAGCCATGTGTGCAAACTAGCATTGTACACCTGCATTGTCCAACTGTCCTCTACCTCAGCTATGCCTGCCACTTTTGAGCAGCTGCAGGGACCTAATAAAGGTTGCTAAGTAGGCTGCTGTTCCCTGTAATGTTTGGATGTATTCACATAGGTGACATATTCACTCAGACAACAACTCAGGCAACACAGTGTACTGATCACTTCTAACATAGGTTCATAGGTTCATAGGTTCATACTAGGCTATCTGCCTTGGGGCATTTACAAGCCTAGCCAGAGTGTGTTTGGCTTTCGCCACCCATTTTAAATGAATTTTGCTATGCCCTTTTTCGAGGTTAGTATACTGTGCCTCTGTCTAACAGTGACACAGAAGTGATACCCGGAGTAAATCTACGATCTCCCATCCACTCATCAAGATTCCTCTTGAAGAGAGTCAATGAGGGACTCTGCTTAACCTGGACTGGGATTTTATTCCAGAGTGAAGGGAGCCTCTGGGTTATGAATCTGTCCTTCCAGCATGTCCTATTTATTTCAGTGCTGAGGTTCAAGTCTCTAGAGCGAGTAGCTCGATGGGATTTGGATTTACTGAGGTGCAGCATGTCCATTAATTCCGGGTTGGACATGGCTTTATACGTCAGGCACAGATTGCCTCTGAGCAGGCAGTATGCCACTGAGTAGAGCTGGAGTTTCTTTAACCGGGCAGCATATGGCATCTGTTTGAGCCCTTTGATCCTCTTGGTGAGGTACTTTTGGGGTCTTTCCAGTTGCTGCAGGTGTCTGGTAAGGTACATCCCAAAAGGGACATTGTACTCAATTATGGGCCTGATGAGGGATGAGTAAAGAGGCACGATGACCTCCCCTGATCTAGATGTGAATCCCTTCATGATTAAGTGGGCTATATAAAATGCTTTTCTAACCACTTTGGCCACATGGTTGTCGAATGAGAGATTGCTATCAACTTGGGTCCTCAGGTCCCTAATTACTTCTTCTGTACTTAATGGATTATCATCTATGTGGCAATTTGTGGGCACTTTGTTTTAGCCAAAGGGGATGACTATACACTTTTTGGCGTTTAGCTTGAGGCCATGGCTCTGGCACCAGTTGTCAGTTTCTATGAGGCCCTTTTGTAGGATGCTTGTGTCGGCTGGAGAGTCGATTATGGTGCCCAGTTTGCAGTCATCTGCGAACTTGGTCAGCCACAGTCCTTCCGTGTTGGCCTGTACCTCCGAGAAATATATACCGAAAAAGAGAGGTCCCAGGATTGAGCCTTGTGGGACGCTACTTGTAACTGGTTTGAAGTCTGACATGGCAGCAGCAATTCTAACCATGTGGGTTCTGTCCTTGACCCAGTTTGCAACCCATCTAGTGATATAGGGGTTTATATTTAAGCTAGTCAGGCTTATGGGGCGATAGTTTCCAGGATCCGTTGAGGCACCACCTTTGTGGAGAGGGACCACTGTTGCTGTACGCCACTCTTTGGGTACATATCCTGTAGTAAGGCTGAGATTGAACAGTAGTTTTATGTTTGGGTTTAGTTCTTCTTGGAGTTCATGTAGGACGCAGCCCAGGACACCGTCTGGTCCCATTGATGCTGTGTTTTTTGCTTTGGAGAGGGCGTCTCTTACCTGAGCATCTGAGATGTCAGGATGGCAGCACTCTGCTGGGATAGATATTTGCCCTTTTGGTGGGGAAGGGGGGAGAAGTTTGCGCTGAACCTGTCAGCTAGGATGTTGGCAATGTCTGTGGGTTCGGTGTATTTTTTGTCATTTTGGACTAATTCTGAACATATCTGGGAATTCCCACCCAGGTTCCTAACATAACTAAAGAAAGCCTTGTGATTATCCTTAGTGTACTGTGCAATTTTTCTCTCGAAGCTGGCCTTAGACGATTTTATGAGTGCCCATTGTTTTTTGCTAATACTGATCAGAGATGCCTTCCCTTTTTGGGATTTTGCTCTATCATGTAGTAGCTTCCTCCTTCTATTGTATAGTTTGTTTATGGCTGGGATCCACCAGACAGGACGCCTGCCTTTGGAGGATTGGGTCTTGGTTTTGTTTGGGATTGCATGATCCATGCATTCCTGAAGTTGTTCATAGAATGCGTTTATAAAGGATTCTGCCATCTGGGCCGTATTTTCCACAGGCCCGGGGGCTTTAAAGGATTCCACCTCGGTTTTAATGAGTGTGAAATTTGCTTTAGAGAAGTTTTTCACTGTGGTTTTCTGGGCAGTGGCTGGGGTCAGGGATGTGAATATCTAGTGAGATTAGTTTATGGTCTGATCTTACCAGTGAGGGATACACTTCTGGTCTGGAGCATAGAGTCCCCATGTTGGTGATGATCAGGTCCAGTATGTTTTCCCCTCTTGTGGGAGTGGTAACAAGTTGTTCCATAGCATTTGAGTTTATAAATTCTAGGAACCTTTGGGCTAGGGTGTTGGAGCTAGAGTAATGCTCCCAGTCTATGTTTGGGTAGTTGAAGTCGCCCAATATAATGGTGTTTGGAGAGACCTTCATATTTTCCAGTGTTCTCAGGAAGGCTGAGTGGGGTTCCTGGGTTTGGGAGGGTGGTCTGTAGCAGGCTATAAACTAGGAGGCAGTTTTACCCACTGTTAGTTGCACATGGATAGTCTCTGATGCTTCGTGCTGTGCTAACAACCTGGAGGTGTGGGTATCTTTGACGAATATTGATACTCCCCCTCCTTTTGTGGTTTGGTCCAAGTTTTGGGGCTGAAAAACATGGTATGAGGTATAACCTGGTAGTGCTGGGGTGCTCTCGGGAGCCTTGAACCAGGTTTCTGTTACTGCACAGATATCGATGTTCTCCATGCTAAGGAGAGTTTCGAGTGCGTGCATCTTGAGGTTTAGACTTCTGGCATTGAGTAGCATTACTCTTAGTTTCTTATCCCTTGTGATACCTATGGAGGTGGGTTTGTCTTTTGAGCCTTGCCTAAAAAAGGCACTATGAGGGTGGCAAGAGCCTTTGCCAATATCCAAAAGCCCAGGGGTGACAGGTGCAAGCCATCCCTAGCGAAGCATCGTGGCTTGTCGAGCATGTCATCCCAGGCTGACAGGCATTGGATCCCCTTTGAATGACACCAATACTTAAGCCAATTGTTGAACTTGATCATCTTGTCTTCATATTGTGGCATCATTCTTGGTAAGGGTAAGATGCTACTCAAGGTCAGGGTCATACCGGCCTGGGCTACATGCTCAGAGAGCTCCTCTATGTCTCTTTTCATGTAGTCCAGGGAGGTACATCTCAGGTCATTCACACCAGCATGGACAATGACTGAGTCATATTTGCACTTGCCTTGGAGTGACCTGAGTGCTTGTGTTATGTGGTGGATCCTAGCACCCGACAGGCAGCTCACTGTGACCTTCTCCTTGTTCAGCCTGGTGAGCAGGACGTCAGTGTGCCTGACGATAGAGTCACCTATTACAAGTGTATCAGGTGTGTTGTTTAGCCTTAAGGGCTGTGACTGTTTGGCACACTGGCTTTGTGAGCTATGTGTTGCACGTGTTTTGGGGTAGCGGTTGCTTGGGTGTCTGCTTTGGAGGTCTCTGTTGCTTAGGCAGATTTTTATTTAGAGCCTCCGAGTATGTTTTTGTGTGTTTATGTGTTTGGTTTGCTGTCGTGGTAGGTCTATGTGAGACTGGAATTGTAGTGAGTGTGGTTTCCTTCTCCTCCTGACTGGTTATGCCAGTACTGAGTTGAGAGAGCTTAGCCTCCAGTTTGGGTATATGGTTGCATCTCTCACATGTGTTGGAATTTGTTGGGAGGTGGAGAGGGTTGTCTGTGTACATGAGGCAGTTGTAACATTGCCTCAAGATTCCCAGATTCACCAGCTGGACCAGAGAGGAGATTGACAACTGACCTTTGGACATGCTAGAATAGTATTGGGAATTCCTTTATAATTGAAAAAAGGGCCAATGGGGAACAAGGTACTCAAGGGGAGTTTGTGAGGGTGTAGTGCTTTTAATTTTTTAGTGCTGACTTATATAATTGCTTTAGTGAACAAGTGCCAGGCCTTAGAGTAGGAATAGGGTGTTTATTATGAGAACTAGATCAGTTCTAAGGGAAAAAGTGAGGAGCAGACTTTGTGGAGCCGAGAATGGTTTAAACCCAATTAAGCGGCATTGCCCAATGTTGCGCTATGCGCAAAATCACGCAAAGCCGCGCTAAAGCGGGTTTTATACAGGGGGGACTTGAAAGAGCTAGAAATTGGCCCAAAACGGCCAATAGACTACCAGATTCTTGTGCTGGGAACACTCCTCCAGGGATAGATAGGCTGCTCTAAGCTCCCCACTGCCACTGGTGAACAAAGAAGCCTCCCTTTATCCAAGAAAGGAAATGGCCAGCACAGGAACATGGTCCAAGTAGCATCCAGTGCCTGGATCACAGTCGTACATCATTGCTGGTCAATGTCTATCATCACACCAACATCATGTAATACCCATGCCTCAGGATAGAGAAGGGCAAATAAAGCACCTCTCCTCAAAGCTGTGGATGTGCACCTGACAGAATACAGCAAAGCCTGTATTTGGACTACTCTAGGTCTGGAAAGACGGGAAACAAGATAATTTTTTTTTTCTTTTTTGCAACAAACAGCAGGAAAATGCAATAAATATGTAACACAGGCTAGCGCACTTGAGTGTGTAGCCTCAACAGGTAAATGCAACAAACAGGGCAAACTTTAAAAGTGCAGGTGCAAAAACAACTTTAAACAGTTTAAAACAGTTCAAGAAGCAGAAATACTTGCAGTTTAGCTAGATCGGACACCCAGGTAGTAGCAGCAAAAAAAAACACTTTTATCAGGTTAGCAGTCGCTCTTTTAGCCTCTCTGCTGCTAGCACCACTCTGCAGGACCACGAGGAGCTTGGCTGAGTAGTAACAAGCGCAAAAACCGTGCCAAAGTGGGTTTTATACAGGGGGACTTGAAAGAGCTAGAAAGTGGCCCAAAACGGCCAATAGACTACCAGATTCTTGTGCTGGGAACACTCCTCCAGGGATAGATAGGCTGCTCTAAGCTCCCCACTGCCACTGGTGAACAAAGAAGCCTCCCTTTATCCAAGAAAGGAAATGGCCAGCACAGGAACATGGTCCAAGTAGCATCCAGTGCCTGGATCACAGTCGTACATCATTGCTGGTCAATGTCTATCATCACACCAACATCATGTAATACCCATGCCTCAGGATAGAGAAGGGCAAATAAAGCACCTCTCCTCAAAGCTGTGGATGTGCACCTGACAGGCTATGCATCCCTTAAATGCTGGATCTGTTTAAGCTACATGTGTGCCATGTTCAAGAGTCACATGGACAGATCATCCTTCACTAAACACAGGTAATGCAAGAAGGCCATGTCGGGCTTCTGCAGTCCCTTCAGCTGATGGGGAGGGGAATATTTACTCCACTATTAATTCTGTTGATAGTGCAACTGTGTTCCCTGACTGTGCCATGTACTCAACACCTTCATCATTACCCTCTTCAGATATGCCACACTCAAGCACTTGCAGACCTGCAGAGCTGGTTCCTCTTCCAGTAGGACCTGTGAACACATACAGACAATTTAATCTTATGTTAGCCAGTATATGTGTGTAACCCACCTCCACCACTACCATATATCAGGTAGACAGCTGCATACTAAGACAATATGTAGGCCATGAACACAAACAAATCTGTTGGTGCAAAATGCATTCATGGTTGACCTAATAACCTTGGGTGACACAAATTCAGTATGTTATGTGTGAGTACATTATACAAAGGTACCCATAAGTGTCAGCTTGTAATGATATTTCAAGCAACTCACCTAGTTCTTTCACCACAGACACGTAGATAGTTGCAACCTGTGCTGCATGTTTGCGTACTTGCAGCCCTGATGTTCACAGTGTGAGGTCTGCATACACCAGGTAGATGTGCTACTAATGTGCTACATGACTGGCATTTGTCATTACTCATGTGGGGCATATACAACAGACACTTGGACACTTCTGACCAGCCCAGCTCCCACATGCAATCAGTGTCCTGTCAGTTTCTATACTGATGGTAATCAGGAACATATTTTGTTTCTGTCAGCTGATGATGTCTTGTGGGAGTGGACCCACTAATAGATTTGTTTGTTGCCATGTCTTGTTCAGAGCTTCTGCATGGTACAGCAGGGAAGCTTAAATATTTCTGCACCTGATGCTTATGCGCTGTAGGCACCCAATGTCGGTGGGGGGGGGGGGCAACTGTGAGGATCCCCTGCATAAGACTGATGCTTGGCATTCATTTGCCAGGATGGAAAGTGAAGCCACGGGCGTCATCCATTCTGATAAGCAGTGCCAGCACAAACATAGTGATCTGGGGAGGTGCCATACAGACTTTCAACATCAATGGGAAGAAGAGGATAGGGAAAGAAAACATAGCTTTAGGCTGAGCCATATTATAGTAGGCTGAAATGTATAGTTATAGTTATAGGTTATTTCTAATAACCATCATTATCCTGTGCTCATTGATGTATTTTATGCTTTGCAGCTCAAGAAGAGATAACAGCAGATTGAATTGCCTACCAGAGGAGACAGGCCGGATGCCCCAGTCATTGGCATAAGTGTATTACACTGCTGACAGATTGTATCATTGTTTCACCTACTTAATACGACTGCCCAGTTTTGCATTGTTGTTTAAAACCTACATTTCATGCTTCTTCGCTGCTTGTCAGACATGCAGATGGCTTTAAATGCATTTATAACTATGCTACTGCCCTTACCATTGCCACTTATTCCAGATATTGCCATCTGCATGTCATCTGTACTGCCCTGAATGTATCACTGCAATTAGGCTGTTTCTCTAATTTACAGTAGTTTAGTATTTTATTCTTCATTGCCTCATAGGAATTTGATTAACATTGCCTCATAGGAATTTGATTAACAGTGTGTAAGTGTTCACTGCCGTTGTTTGACTGCCATTTCACAATGCATTTGTATCCATGTCACTGTCCTTTACTGTGCCAGTTATTCCAGAAATAGCAAGAGTATGACAATTGTAAGGAAGGTGTGTACCACTGCAGTGAGGCCTATATTTTCCATCTACAATAAATAGCTGTCCATAGCCTATTGGTACTGTTAGTTAGAGGCATGTTATGCTGGCAGTGTGCCAACCTGCACCATACATCCCTGGATTTGCCACACTTGGTATGACAACTCCACATACCTTTGTTTTCCACAGCACTGAACATTTAACATTCAGTTTGAGCATTTCTTCATTGCTTCATTGCCCTTTGTACTCACGTTGGTAACAATACCATATACGTGCCATTATCTACCCACTGGTGACAAAGTCACAGCCAGTTATATCCCCCTGTTTAGATGTCACCCAGCCAGTTACATGAAAAATTGCTCTACTGTCTCTTTCTTCCCCTTCCAGGACCAGTCTTAAGAAAGTGTAATACGCTATACTGACCATTGCTGTTTGTGTACTGATCCCGGTCTCTTTCACATTATTCCTTTTATTACAGTTCTTTGTTGTTTTCTTTCTCTCCATTTATGATCATTATTTCTGCAGCATCAACCACTGAGCAGGAAGTGGTGCAGCAGCAACCACCTCTCCCTGCGCCATCCATCACACATCAGCAGGGTCACATAAGTCCAAATGCTGGCCTCTCAACAAGGTGATGAAGGTCTACCTATTGGAGGTGACTGATGGCATCTGATGCTACTTCTCTAGTGAGTCACATAGACTCCTTATCCTCATCCAAGTATGACACAGAGTGACCCTCCTGGGGATCTGGGGTAACTGATCTGGACTGAAGTGAGCTGGTGTTTTGATACTAGGATCAGCAACCTGAAGTGCATCACCATGCAACGAGCAGCCTCACATAGCTTCCCAGAGTGAACTATCAAGCCGCAGTGGTGGAGCCCAACGCCATGTTTGTTGTCCAATGGTCTCCAACACCAGCTACCAACCTGATGTCTGACATCATATCTCCATTGTAGACCCCATTTGTAACACTACCTCCCCATCAGACTTTGCCTGTGCTTGCTAAATGTTTGTCAGTCTGCCCTTGTTGCCATTATTAGTCCTTCCTTCCCACCCACATCATCTCCATACTTCCCCCCACCCTTATAGGTTCAGAGGTTCACAGGTGTATTGATGACATAGTTACCCAGGGTGGCAGACTTCCCAAAAGCTACTATAATGCACTTCTTTGTATTGAATTTTAATCCTCAACTTTGTCACCAAGCTTTTGTCTATATTAGAACTTTCTGTAAGGTGTTCTCACCTTGGGGGAGGGATTCAATGACTGCTCCCAATTTGCAATCATCTCCGAACATGGTTAGTCAGAGATCTTTGACATTGGCTTTGACATCTGAGAAGTAGATTCCAAAAAGGAATGGGCCTATCATAGAACCCTGGCAGCCACTTGTGACCAGCCTCTTTGTAGAGGTTTCCTCACTGATTCTTACCTCCTGGGTCCTATCAGTGACCCAGCTAGCTATCCAGAGTGTTGTAAAGGAGTTTATACCTAGTTCTGTAAATTTGTTGACAATGCCCTAAGCGGCAAACTGTATCAACTGCTTTAGCCAGATCTAGGTAGGCAGTATGTACAGTTTTCTCCTCATCTGTTACCTTAGTGACTTTTTTAAAGAAGTCCACCAGATTCAGTAAACATGATCTTCCTTTAACAAAGCCAAACTGGGATGGATCCAGTGTCTGGGGGTCTCCTATGTCCTTTTTGATAATTTCCATGATAATTCTTTCCATGGCTTTGCAAATAAGTTTAATTAGACTAATGGGTCTATAGTTTCCAGGATCTGTTGAAGGTCCTCACTTATGAAGGGGATGACCATCACAGTCTTCCATTCACATGACACAAAGCCTGTTTTAAGACTACAGTTAAATAATGACTCCAGGGGTCCTGATAAGTCATATTCTAGGCTATTCAGGAGGCATCCTGGGATGTTATTGTGAGCCATTCTCTAATAAAAAGGTGCCTGTCAAACAAAATAAAAAAATACCCTAGCCTAGGCCATTTTTTCCTTGAGATGTACTTCTGTGTATTCCTTTGCTTGCTCATCCCCCTTTCTAACTGTTCTATCCCTCCATATCCTTTCTCATTTCTCAAATAAAACCAGTTGGCATTTTGCTGTATTGCTCTTATAGCATACATTTAGTGCTTCAATGCACATGTCTATGCACATCACATCAAGCATACCACCTTTACCTATCATAGCACAGTATACTTGCTTGCATGGTGACGGCTATTTTTGTGAATGCATGGTTATATTATGCAGTTCTGCCATGAGAGCTCTGGTCTTCGTTGACACTTATGCATACCTAATCCCCATCAGACACATTGTGCAATTTAAGCCACATAATTTATTGCAGAGAAGTTATATTATCCTTCTTTCTTTATTATCTCCTTGTGTACACAGATTTAAGGATAACATCACACGATGCATTTCAGCCAACTACATTTCTTTGTATTAGATGGCTTTTACATAATGTTGATTTTACTTCTTTCCTGGCTATGGATTTCATTTGTTACTTATTTGCTTCAAATAATTGTATTTCACTGGCACAGCTTAAACATGTGTTATTGTTTTGTGAACATATTTGTATTTAGGGCTGGACAAAGTGTGGTAGGGGTAGGCAGCTGTCTCAGGCGCAAGATGTTAGGGACATAACTGAAAAGTTTCAATTGCGTATAAGTGTAGTGCTGGCATCGCATTTATGAAGCCATGAAGATATTGTGGCTTACATTTGTAGCATGTAGCTTGCTAGAGTTTCTGACTGCAGAATAGTTTTTTTTTTTCTTTTTTTCAATCCTCAACTTTGATTTGAGGTGGTTGCCAGTTTAGGAAACTGCAAAGGACACCAGATTATTTTATGTAAGTATTTTCATTTTAATTACCATAAAATTGCCTGGCATTCTCCCACCGCTTAGCCAATTACCACAATAGGGCTACCCAAACTGATATCTGGTGGTGAAAGTCTAATTTGCAAGAAAGGTGTCCTAACATCACTATTAAAGGACCAAAACAAACAGATACTGCAAGAAGAAAAGACAGAGAGAGGGAGAGGATGTAAATAAAATTACTGCAATTTAAGTATGTATTGAAGAAGGAAAATGAAAACAATTATGAGTAAAACAAGCAAATTAATAGAAACGCAGCCTGAGACAATACAAACAGAACCACAAAAACTATTAGCTGATTAGAATTTCTTTCGTCTGCTTTCCCATGTCTCTTCTGCCAATGGCCTGCAGACTGTTCCTGAACTTTGGTTTTGCAGTTAATTTCCAAGCCATTAAATCCTTTTGTCTGACTCATAAATATTTAACAATACACATTATGCAGCATTAAAAGTTAAAAAAAAAATTAGAGGAAGAAAGAAAGAGACAGCAAAGGGCACAGACTATACTGGACAGTAAATTACTTTAGCTATTCTGGTAAACTTCATTTGAACTCACTTTCTAAGAAATGCTACGTAACTTGCCTCAATTACGTTTAGAATACAAGACAGAATGTACAAGGATAATGCTGTATAAGTATAGCTTTGTTAGCATAGGATAGTCTATTACAGGTGTTATTCAGAATGTCAGTTTATTACTGACATTAGGGCAATCCAAGTCTGCTCAGAGTTACATCCTGATTACAGAAAAGTTTCACTTCACAGTTTGACCTTAGAATTTCTGTACTCTAGACTGAGACTTTTACTATTCTCTGTCTGATGAGACTGTAAATAGTGTGTAAGAATGCTAGCAGCAATAACAGCTACCAAGATATGGACATGTCTTCCTGTGAATAAGGTTTATTTAGTGAGCAGTAGTGCTAGAATGCGATTGGGCTGTTTTAACTCACTGTCTATCATTATCTAGAGGCCCATGCCCTGTTTAATAACTTTTTGTCTGTTTCTGTTCACTGAATATAAAGGGCTATACCACTAAAGTAATTTGACGTTTTCTCTTGAAGTTATCAGGAAGTGATACTGGGATCAATGCCTATGGATTATTCTCCTAGATTCAATGAAAAAGTAACAGCTGTACCTTAAATTTTAATGAAAAATAATAATGCCATTTTTATGAATAAAAACGAAAAAAAAATGAAAATCATACAACTCAAAATAGCACAGTGTTTGATGCACCTGGTGGAACCCATGCAATTTCTGATGCACAGGGTGGAACCCATGCAGTTTCATGGATAATGTGGTGGTGCTACCCAAAAAATGCAAGTAACATCAGAAACAAATGACCATATAATGACATTATGCAGATGAGGATAAACAACATGGCTAAGTGATTCAGAAATGTATAAAAATTGTGCTAAAGGATGCAGGCAGCAAATTTATACACTACCATTTTTCAGGGAACAGAAAGATTCTGTATTAAGCAGGTGTTAGTGGCTGTTCTCACAGCCAGTGTTAGCAACAGTGCATGTCATTTCTTTCATCACTACAGATGGATCTCACTATGTTGAACATACCATCATCTTTGTGAAAGAAACATGGTTGACCACTGTTGTATTTTGACAGTGACACCATATGGGAGCTTGTAGATGTACTATCTTCACATAAAATCTCATGGAATTTGTGAAATACCAATCCTTGTAGACAGTAAGGCATGTTCAGAATTGACCATTCTTGCTACAGGAGCCTTTCTGGCATCCATGAGGGGCACAGTGGGTGTTACACGGGCATTTACCTTATGAATTCTACAACAATTCGTTGATGTTATGCTGCAACATGTGCAGGAATACAGATGGTTCCCACAGACCACAGAGAGGAGAGACACCAGTCTGCAGGTATTATATGAAATAGCCTGATTCCCTGTGATTCTAGGTTCCACTGACTGCACACACATTGCAATCAAGACCCCACCAGGTCCATATGGATACCAGTATGTCAACTGGAAGGATTTCTACTCCATCAACTACCAGGTAATATGCAATGCACAGGGTATTATATACAATGTGTGCCATCCAGGTAGTTCCCATTATTTTCGCATCTGCCACATGTCCAGTCCAGACCAATTAATTGAATTGGGTAGTTTCCCACAAGGACATTTTATTGGTAACACCAGATATGCCCTGGGTCAGTGACTCATGACACTAATATGGAACCTGTAGAGCATGGCTGAGATGACATTATAACTCTCCACTATCACAGACCTGCAACATTGTTGAGCAAGTGTTCAGATTGTTGAAAACCTGCTTCTGTTGCCTAGTATGCTCTGGAGACCCACAGCAAGATATTTGCTGTTTTGTGCAAAGCTACACAACATTGTAGCATGCAGACAGCTAGAACAGGGGATTCCCATCTAAAGACCAGACAGATTAAAGCCAGCAGCAGAGGAAGTGGTAGGTATGGACTTACTGGAGGAAACGTCTGCAGGTGAAGTCCATCTGAGGAAAGCACAGTATACCGCAGCAATGGAAAAAAGGAAGCAACTGGTCTACAACTATGGACCAGAAAGGGGGACAAAAACACTAAAACTGAAGTTTGCAATATTGCACCTAGGAAAAGCCATACAATTCATTGAAGTGGTCATGCTGTCCATCAGCAATAATCCAAACCAAAGCACAGTAGTTATCATTTGAGTAGGTGGGTTGAAGCAAATTTAGAAGTTCACCACTACCTGCATATGTAGAAATTGTGACAGACTAGGGATTTGGAAGAGGCCACATTGCCCGCCTTAGTGACTGGGGGGAGATGGGTATACTGTAAACTGAGGGGAGCAGGTGGACATATGTTGTAGATACTTGCACAGTACTGGTGCCAGGGGACATAGCTGCAGCAGATGACATGGGTCATCAGGTAAGTACAATTCAGACTGTGAACACTCTCAGCCATGGGGTTGACCCTGAATGGCAATGCCACCACCACCTGCTAGTGAGGATGATTTAGAAATACATGACTATAACTGCCTTGCCATACAATGTGAATGACTGCTACACAAGATTTATCTACAAGGATGGCCCCATTGTGTCATGCTAGACTCACCATTGGTAGGTGGTGTCAAGACATGGCACTATGTGACCTCAAGGTAGCTATCTTGTGGTTTGGAGGCAGGAGCAGTACCCATGGGTATAGCATCAGTTCTTGTGCATGGATGCAGAAGACTCCATGGAGGCCCCAGTGGGTGCCATGTGTCTGTCCAACAAGTAGAGCAGATGATCCAGGTGTTGCATGCTCTCACATATGTAGTCCAAATGCCATCCAATATGCTAATCACCTCTGCCATGGCATTGGTGGGATGTGTCTGTGCCTGGATCAGCAACCTACACATCTACTGATTTTGGCTCAGTGTGACACTTGGTCTGGGCAATAAGGAGGAGCCATTATGTCAGTGGCTGCCAGCACACTGATCCTTAGTGCTGTTATCACACTCTGTGATGGTGCTGCTGCCCACTGGTGATGTGTAAGCTGGTAAAGAGTGTGCTGCTTGTGTTAGGCTGCAAGACAAGACCTGCCTTTTGATACCCAATGGTGAGGTAGGGGCGGCTCTTCAGTTAATAAACCTGTATCAGTGGACGTGGGTAGTAATGTGCCCTCCACTGCTGCCATTTTTGACAGTGGCACTCTACCCTCAGACTATGATAGGGTTAGGCTACCACTATCGTCAGGATCCAGTGCTGTACTGACATCAGGCATGACCTCCTCCTGTTGTAAAACTGTTACCTTGCTAAATACTCTGCCCCCAACTAGCATAGATCAATGTAGATTGAAATACATACTAAGTGGATATGCAGCCCTTGTTTAAAAAGCATTATGTCATGGACTGCATTTGTTAACAGAAGTTCTTTTTATTTGAACTTATTTGTTCTGATGTTTCCCCATAGAAAAGCATGCCTAAAGTCTGTAAGCTCTGATAGGTACCAGCTTACAACACACACAACACTATATGGCCAGCAGCAGTTCTACCAAACCTGACTGTTTTAATAATTGATTTTGTAACACTTACTGGCTATGAATCCACTTTTGAAATTTGTTCTTAATTAAAAACATATCTAACAGAAAAAAATCATATTATTTTATTAAATAGTTGAGTCAAAGCCACAAATTATTTATTTTTAGTTTTTTATTCTTATATCAAAATATTCAAATAAACTTTAAACCTAACTTATTTATTTGTAAGCCTGAGCAGAACATTAATATTCAGGGGCCTTTTTTAGACTATTCCTGAACACAACAGACAAACAGAGGCTTAGAGACTCAAACCGTGAACCAAAGTAATGGGTCTACTACAAGTTCATGCATGATATTAGTTCTCTACAAACTTACTCACTGTGATTTGCTTGTAAATGCAAGTGCTCTAACTCCCACTAGCTTAGTCTTAACTATTTAGCCCTCACAACACCAGACACTGTTAAACTGTGTAGTCCTGCCAGTGCTTTAACTCTAACCCTTCAACTTCCATCCAGTTCCTAACCTGATTTCCCATTCCCTAACCCTAAAACTCCACTTCCCCTTCCAGATCCCTAAACCTAAAACCCCCTTCGCAGTCCCTACAGATAAAAGTTCCCTCCCACTCCCTAACCCTAAAACTCTTCTTACTCCCAAATCCAAGAATGTCCTTCTTGCTACTTAATCTTAAAATCTCGCACCACCCCCTAACCCTAAAATCCCCTCCTCCTCCCCTAAAATTAAACCCCCTCCTGACTGATTCCCTAATCAGTACTCTCAACCCCTCACACTCCTTCCCTAAAGGTGCTATACTTACCTCGCTTGAATTCAAATAATGCTCTCAGATAAAGTGCGGCAACCACTTGCCTGAACTCATATTCGAGTTCAAGAGCAAGTGGCAGCCTGTACCAGCTACATAATGCTTGAGTCCCTATCTTCAAGAAAGTGGTCTTCGAGCACTTGAGACTTGATCACTTATAGTGGAAACCCAAAGGAAGCAATTTATGAATAAGTCATAGTCTGCCAGACTGTTAAAATGTATTACTACGATGGCTGTTCTTTCTGATATACAGATATAAAACTGTTTTCTTGGGAAAGGGCAATGGATGTACACAATGAAATGCCAGAGATCAGGAAACAGAACTATTGAAAGAGAAATCTACAAGCAAGAAAAAAATTCATAACTGTAGCAAACGATATGCAAAAAAGATATGAACATCTTGATGGCATGTCCATTGAACAGCTTTTAGATTCCAAGCACATTATGTAATGTTGTGTTGATTGCATATAAGTGCCAAGCCATTTATAAAGGCCTTGACAGATCTAATCTTACAGTAACTGAAGCAAGGGAGCCTTGTTCCTTGAATATTAAATCCTATCTTTAGGTACTCGTTACAAAATACAACAAAATGGTTTAGAAACCATGTGATACAAAAGATGGCAGTGGAACTCAGAAAGGCACACTCTCTGATAAAACAGATCACTCTCTTATAAGGCTTCTATATAAATCTGTATTACACAGGTACGTTGATACATAGGTAGTTACTAGGCTTGAAATCCAGAGGACCATTGCGGAGCCTAGCCGAAATTCCCAGTTGCCCCGGAGCACTGTCTGATTAAGTGACAAACACAGGAAGTAAAGCTCGCAGCCTTAACTCCCTGTGCCAACTGCCATACAACAGAATCACATAAATAACGCAGGAATAATTAATTTGCACTTAGAACAAAACATCCAAGGTGAATAATTGAATTATTTTATGTCCATATGTCTTTTGAGAACAGCATATACTGTATGAATGACTGAGAAAGCTCCAAAAATGTTAATTTTTAGATGCCATTTCCGTCTATGTATTTGTTTATTTATTTATTATTATGCATTTATGTACTTAACTACTGCAGCTACAGTTTAGTTTGGCATTACTGCCAAAGATTTCTTTGTAATTTATTTCTGGGAGTATTAATCATAGGTGAAACACCTGTCTTTAGCCAACTTTTACAGTATTCATTGTCATGGTCACTGCTCCACTTTTACAAGAATTTGTGTCTATGCTCGGTTCTTTCTGTAAGTCAGGGAAACAGCAAAAGCTTCACCTTCTATAAGCACAGCTGAGTTCTCTTCTGTTAAACAACTGTTGGAGATGCCAACCTGGCCCTTTAAAACACAGATGATGATTTGCGGTGCAAGGAAATATCTGTAATATATGTAAACATCACAGTGATAGACATGCACAAAATTACTGTTTTGGGAAAAAGGAAAACAATATTTTCTTATCTTAGTTTAATAATAATAATTAAGGTGCAGTCTTTAAGTTTTTAGAAGCAGTTCTACTTTACAGAAACCATCAAAATACTATAACAGGGGTGTCAAACTCAATCACATAAGGGGCCGAAATAAAAACACATAGGCTAAGTCACGGGCCAAATTTTTTATCAATTTTTTATTAAGATATATATAGTAGATTCCACTAAGACTAGTAGAAGAAAAGATCCTTCATCATCCTGAGAGACCAATGTCATCCTGGTGCATTAATCAGTGCACAGAGCATTGAATTCCATCAGCACCATCACTGTGTGCCTTAGAAAAGTGCATTAATCATGTTCTAAAAATAACAAAAAGCACAAAACAAACTGTAAGTGCACTATAAGCAAAAAAGTTCAAAAAATGTTTTTATAATACATTGAAATTTAGTTTTTGAAATCGCTCACCTACTTGTTTTCTGGCCAGATGTCTGAGACCATTTTCCCCTGGTTAGTGAGTCAATGTCTGGTTTTATGCCTTGTGCTGTGGCAACCTGCAAAACAGCGTGGAGGTTTTCATCGGTGATGCATGATCTGTGCATGTTCTTGTTTAGATTCATTATTGAAAACATCTGTTCGCACAGATAGGTGCTCCCAAACATGGACATAACACGGGCAGCATGAACTTTTAGCTGTGGCATCAAGTCAGGGGGAATAGACGGTAAAAGTCCTCTATCGCGACACCCTGGAACTTTGTTCTCAGGCCACTCTCGGTTTGAAGCTCTATCAACTCCATCTGAAGGTGATGGGGTGCACTGTTGATGTCGGCTGTGAAAGGATTGGCAAAGAAGTCAAAGCCACAGTGCTGTGCTGTGAAGTCAGAAAAGCGCCGATCAGACTCATCAATTAAATGGCTCACTTTAGTAGCCAACTGTGCACAAGGAAAAGCACTGGATAAGGAGGCCGAGATACTCAGGCAAACAGGAATGTGGGCAAGATTGTCCTGTTCTAGTTGGGACTTCCATAAATGAAGTTTACGCTGGAATGCTGTGATCATATCAGACATCTTCGTGATGACTTGTTTGTATCCCTGCAGCCTCTGATTCAGTTGGGCGAGATGCTCTGTTAAATCACACATCATAGCAAATTCACAAAGCCAGGTTGGATCTGACAGGTCAGGCAAGGGCTTTCCTTTACTTTGCAAGAAAAGAGCGATTTATTCCCTGAGCTCAAAAAAATCGTTTGAGGACTTTGCTCCTGCTAAGTCACCTTACTTCTGTATGGTATGGCACGTCTTCATGCACTGTACCTACTTCCTGCAAAAACAGCTGGAACTGGCGATGATTCAGGCCATGTGCTCATATAAAATTTACTGCTTTTGTGACTGTGGTTATTATATTATCCATTTCAAGAACCTTACCACACAAAGCTTCTTGATGGATAATGCAATGATAGGTAATCAGATGTATGTGCCAGTCATTATTTAGCATTTTCTCCTTCATTAGTCCAACCAAGCATTTTTTTCCTCCACACATTGCAGGTGCACCATTGGTAGTTAGCCCCACCAACTTTTTCCAGGGTAATTTAATATTATTTATGGACTTCACTGCCTCAAAAATTTCCTTCCCTGTTGTCGTCCCATGCATTGCAGCTACACCCAAGAGTTCCTCAGTGACAGAGAGGTCCGTCTTCATGGCTCATTTAAAGATGGACAACTGTGCTGTATCAGTATTGTCTGTGCTTTCATCGACAGCTAATGCAAAAGCTAGATAACTGCGTGCCTCTTTAGCCAGCCAGTCATAAAAAACACCAGTTTGTCTTCGTGAAGTATAAACATATATTCGCTTTCCCATCTTTCATTAAATTGTCTCCCTTCCACATCAACTTTTCTCTTGGACATTTTGATTGTTAGATTCACGGATGTTGGCCTTGGGTAGAGGTGCTCTGTACAGGCACACACGGCTGACGCTTGCCACCACATTAGAATCTAATGTTACCAATTCAGCATCTTCTACAAACTAGGTAGGAAGTGCACCACCCTGCATCAACATTTCACTCCGACATTTGGGAGTGATTGCTAGATTCACGGATGTTGGCCTTGGGTAGTGGTGCTCCATGCAGGCACACAAGGATGATGCTGACACAGCCAGCTGATGATCACTCTCCTCGTCACCACATTAGAATCTAATGTTACGCACCATTCAGGCACACAGAGATTACTCTGACACAGCCGGCTGGCAATCACTCTCCTCACCACCACATTACAGTCTAATGTTATGCACCACTCAGGCACACAAGGATGACGCTGACACAGCCGGCTGATGATCACTCTCCTCACCGCCACATTAGAATCTAATGTTATGCACCATTCAGGAACACAGGGATGACGCTGACATAGCGTGTCTCCCGGCCAGCTCTCCTCGCCACTGCCAGCACATTCCTCACCGTGGGACACATAAAACAGCCAGGCAGGCCGGATTCAGCCCACCGGCCTTGTGTTTGCAGAGTTCACTTGAGGTGCAAAACATCAAAGTGGAAATATGGCTGTTAAAAGCTGTGATAAAATCTGTCCAGGTTGTGTACGCATCTGTAATGTGTAATGCAAATGTGAGCACACGCGCACACACACACACACACACACACACACACACACACACACACACACACACACACACACACACACAAACTGCTCACTCGTCTCCTCACTTCAGTACTATTTATGAAACAATTTGTTTGAACAAACAATGTTATGAAGTGACACCTTAGCTTCAGTGGTAGTGAATCCTCTGCTAGGCCTGTTCTACCACTGGAGAGTGTGTTTTATTCCTTAACTCAAGCATCAGAAATAAAGCTACTCAGTACAAAAATAACATCCATCTCCCCAAGGATGATGTGTATGTTTTAAAGGTATTTGCATTACATTCCCCCTTATTCACAATACATTTCAAATCATGTTAACATGAAATACACAAGAATGTGATTGAACAAAAATTGAGATGAGGCAGATCCTATTACTGCAGATGGAACCTGGAGAGCTTGCTAACAATCTGAAATTAATTTTGGATCATTTTTTCCATTTCCTTTAAATTTGTTAAACAATGATTTGCATATGACTTGAGTTATTCAGTGCATGTCATGAAACATGATGCAGTATTAACTTTATTAATTCCAGATATTTTCCATCAGTTCACCAAAATGCTTCCATATATTTTAAAACAATTGAAAGAAACCTTGCTTTGACCTTTTCCTTTGAAATGTGCATAGTTATAGACTATTAAGATTTATTTTTAATAGAAGTCTCCTCAAAAGGACTCCCTCAAACATTTCTCTGACACTGTACAATATCATAACTGGCTGAAGGACTTATGATTCATGGCTAACCAAATGCAGTCACACAACCTAATTTTAGCAATGAATAAATGTAGAAGATGACAGCACATAAAAACCATGAAACATACTTGGTGTGCTGTTTCTGACTAATAATGTTTTACTTCAGAGCACAGCTTGATTTCAGTTGTTTGTATATTTTTACGCTAGCATTACTCTTAGATTGACAGTCATAGTATATAATCTATTATAGCACTACAGACCTGAAATATATGTCAAAAATGACTTTTTGCTTTATTTAGGAAGATTGCCCATATTTCTTTTAATATTATACTAGTGTAAGGTCTACAAATGTACAACAAAGTTTATACCTGAAATATATGCAACAAACAACACAAAGTAGTACATATTGCAGCTACATGTATGGTGCCAGAAGGGGGGGGGTGCAGCACAGATCCCCCTGAGTCAAGCACTTGGAGGACATGCACAGTAATGCACTTCTGTATGCTGTTCAGAGACTTCTGATTTTCATGAAATGTAAATATACACTTTCTATCTTTTTTGACTTTTTTATGTACTTGTGGGTCTGTGGTAAATACTTAATGAAAATTGCACTGTATTAAACACACACACACACACACACACACACACACACACACACACACACACACACACACATAAAGTTTATTCTCCTGTATGAACAAACTTTATTGAGTGAGGAGTTTCATTCCTTAATTTTAACAAAACTTCCTCTGGCTCATTTACAGTGACTAACAAGCTCCTTTATAAAGTTTTTAAAAGTCACATTTTAAAACCATGTCAGTTTAGTCACAAATACATATAACTTTTGTTATGTATATAAAGATGATTTGTAATTTTGTACTAGACTAAAATCTTTATAAATAATACGTGTGTGTGTGTGTGTGTGTGTGTGTGTGTGTGTGTGTGTGTGTGATATGAAAGGTCTATATGAAATGATATATAAGCAGATCAACACATGCAATTCTGAGTAGCATTAAACCTGCAGTTGTTAGGTGATCAAATAAACAAATAAATAAATAAAACAATGTACTCAGTGCTGTAGATTTTTAACATACTTTTTAAATGTAAAGCCTTATTTAACCCTGGATTTGGCAGGTGTTTAACTTCAACTTCCACTGATACTCTGTTTTATCATAGGATAATAGGAAGTCACTGGGCTATTGGCCCTGAGGCCCTTACAAGCCTAGCCAAGAATTTAGCCCATGTCCCGACAAGTCAGCACCCGATGCCCTTATTATCCAATAAGAGGTCTGCATTTCCATTTATAAACACCAGTTATACCCAATCCAGTACACAAAAAAATAAAAAATAGTGCAAGCAATAGTCTATGAAGAGTGCACATATTATTTTTCTCCCAATATCACAACTATGCTTGTATGTATATCTTATTGTTCTGCATTCTACTGTTCTTGCCTACATATGCAAATAACATTTTTCCAATTAAAACACAAGTGTACTTTTGAACTAAAAGTGCTGTTTTGTGTTACACTGCAGTTATTAGGACTTTTACTCATAAACCTACTGTACTTACAGGAAATGCAGGCAGAAGTTCCAGAATCATTCTGCTTGGTGACCTCCTTATCCCCAAAATTAGTCTCTTTTTCCAACATATTATTGATATTAAAGTTTATCTTTTTACAGAATAAGGGATATTGACCTACTGTCTGTTCTACTTCTTTGCTGCTTGACAGTATTCTCCACAGTTATGTATATTTATTTCTCTGTTTTAGTGTTCTTTTTGCCCCTGTGCCTACTGCTCATCAAGCTTCTTTCCAACTGGACATGTCCATTCATTCCCCAGTCCATTGGTAATGCATGCCCAGTGCAGGGGAGACAGCTGTCCAGAGATGGCCATCATTCAGGCAGCCATAAGAATGCATTATATTCTTTTTTTTTTTACTTTAATTGTTTTTATTATTTTTTAAATCATTTAGTTATATATGAAAAACAGAATAGTAAAATATTTTTGATTACATATGTGAAATAGAATTCATGAAATTATTTACAATAAAATATTTAACCATAATATGTAAAAACTAATTTATAACACAATAAGTAACAATATAACTTCAAAATCCCAGAAGGAAACAATTAAACTATTTACAGCGGTGCCTATACAAATCATGTAATACATTTTATATTATTGTCAAAAGATTTCATCTTAGTGTATACTTATTTCATTCTTCTCCAATATTTCCATTAGTCTGCCAGTTATTGTGATATGAAGTAATTCTGTTTGTACTATTCTTTAAGGTAGAAATTTCCATTTGTCCAACTGTCAAAGCAAATTTTTTGAATTCCTTGAATGATAGAGGTGTAGGAGAAGGAAACCACACTCACTACAATTCCAGTCTCACATAGACCTACCACGACAACAAACCAAACACATAAACACACAAAAACATACTCGGAGGCTCTAAATAAAAATCTGCCTAAGCAGCAGAGACCTCCAAAGCAGACACCCAAGCAACCGCTACCCCAAAACAAAACACATGCAACACATAGCTCACAAAGCCAGTGTGCCAAACAGTCACAGCCCTTAAGGCTAAACAACACACCTGATACACTTGTAATAGGTGACTCTATCGTCAGGCACACTGACGCCCCGCTCACCAGGCTGAACAAGGAGAAGGTCACGGTGAGCTGCCTGTCGGGCACTAGGATCTGCCACATAACACAAGCACTCAGGTCACTCCAAGGCAAGTACAAATATGACTCAGTCATTGTCCATGCTGGTGTGAATGACCTGAGACGTACCTCCCTGGGCTACATGAAAAGAGACATAGAGGAGCTCTCTGAGCATGTAGCCCAGGCCGGTATGACCCTGACCTTGAGTAGCATCTTACCCTCACCAAGAATGATGCCACAATATGAAGACAAGATGATCAATTTCAACAATTGGCTTAAGTGTTGGTGTCATTCAAAGGGGATCCAATGCCTGTCAGCCTGGGATGACATGCTCGACAAGCCACGATGCTTCGCTAGGGACGGCTTGCACCTGTCACCCCTGGGCTTTCGGATATTGGCAAAGGCTCTTGCTACCCTCATAGTGCCTTTTTAGGCAAGGCTCAAAAGACAAACCCACCTCCATAGGTATCACAAGGGATAAGAAACTAAGAATAATGCTACTCAACGCCAGAAGTCTAAACCTCAAGATGCACGAACTCAAAACTCTCCTTAGCATGGAGAACATCGATATCTGTGCAGTAACAGAAACCTGGTTCAAGGCTCCCGAGAGCACCCCAGCACTACCAGGTTATACCTCATACCATGCTTTTCGGCCCCAAAACTTGGACCTAACCACAAAAGGAGGGGGAGTATCAATATTCGTCAAAGATACCCACACCTCCAGGTTGGTGGCACAGCACGAAGCATCAGAGACTATCCATGTGCAACTAACTGTGGGTAAAACTGCCTTCCAGTTTATAGCCTGTTACAGACCACCCTCCCAAACACAGGAACCCCACTTGGCCTTCCTAAGAATACTGGAAAATATGAAGGTCTCTCCAAACACCATTATATTGGGCGACTTCAACTACCCAAACATAGACTGGGAGCATTACTCTAGCTCCAACACCCTAGCCCAAAGGTTCCTAGAATTTATAAACTCAAATGCTATGGAACAACCTGTTACCACTCCCACAAGAAGGGAAAACATACTGGACCTGATCATCACCAACATGGGGACACTATGCTCCAGTCCAGAAGTGTATCCCTCACTGGTAAGATCAGACCATAAACTAATCTCACTGGATATTCACATCCCGACCCCACCCCCTGCCCAGAAAACCACAGTGAAAAACTTCTCTAAAGCAAATTTCACACGCCTCGAAACTGAGGCGAAACCCTTCAAAGCCCCCGGGCCTGTGGAAAATACGGCCCAGACCGCAGAATCCTTTATAAACGCATTCTATGAATACCTTCAGGAATGCATGGATCATGCAATCCCAAATAAAACCAAGACCCAATCCTCCAAAGGCAGACGTCCTGTCTGGTGGACCCCAGCCATAAACAAACTATACAATAGAAGGAGGAAGCTACTACATGATAGAGCAAAATCCCAAAAAGGGAAGGCATCTCTGATCAGTATTAGCAAAAAACTACGGGCACTCATAAAATCGTCTAAGGCCAGCTTCGAGAGAAAAATTGCACAGGACACTAAGGATAATCACAAGGCTTTCTTTAGTTATGTTAGGAACCTGGGTGGGAATTCCCAGATATGCTCAGAATTAGTCCAAAATGACAAAAATACACCGACCCCACAGACATTGCCCACATACTACCTGACATGTTCAGTGCAAACTTCTCCCTCATCTCCCCATCTAAAGGACAAATATCTATCCCAACAGAGTGCTGCCCCTGACATCTCAGATGCTCAGGTAAGAGCCCCTCTCCAAAGCAAAAACACAGCATCAATGGGACCAGATGGTGTCCCGGGCTGCCCTACATGAACTCCAAGAAGAGCTAAACCCAAACATAAAACTACTGTTCAATCTTAGCCTTACTACAGGATATGTACCCAAAGAGTGGCGACAGCAACAGTGGTCCCTCTCCACAAAGGTGGTGCCTCAACGGATCCTGGAAACTATTGCCCCATAAGCCTGACTAGCTTGGTCTGCAAAGCTATGGAAAGGATCATCATGGACCTCATAAATAAAGATATTGGGGACCTACAGACACTGGATCCTACCCAGTTTGGCTTTGTTAAGGGCAGATCCTGCCTCTTAAACCTGGTTGATTTCTTTGAAACAGTCACCAAGGCCATTGACGAGGGGAAGGTGGTCCACACAGCCTACCTGGACCTCGCAAAAGCCTTCGATACAATACCCCACTGGCATTATAGATAAGCTCACCAGCTTAAATATAAACCCCTATGTCACTAGATGGGTTGCAAACTGGCTCAAGGACAGAACCCACATGGTTAGAATTGCTGGAGCCATGTCAGACTCTAAACCAGTTACAAGTGGCATCCCACAAGGCTCAGTCCTGGGACCTCTCTTGTTCGGTATATATTTCTCGGCGGTACAGGCCAACACGGAAGGACTGTGGCTGACCAAGTTCGCAGATGACTGCAAACTGGGCGCCATAATCAACTCTGCAGCCAACACAAGCATCCTCCAAAAGGGCCTCATAGAAACAGACAACTGGTGCCAGAGCCATGGCCTCAAGCTAAATGCCAAAAAGTGTATAGTCATCCCCTTTGGCAAAAACAAAGTGCCCACAAATTACCACATAGGTGGTAATCCATTAAGTACAGAAGAAGTCATTAGGGACCTGGGGACCCAAGTTGATAGCAATCTCTCATTTGACAACCACGTGGCCAAAGTGGTTAGAAAAACATTTTATATAGCCCACCTAATCATGAAGGGATTCACATCTAGATCAGGGGAGGTCATCGCATCTCTTTACTCATCCCTCATCAGGCCCATAATTGAGTACAATGCCCCTTTTGGGATGTACCTTACCAGACACCTGCAGCAACTGGAAAGACCCCAAAAGTACCTCACCAAGAGGATCAAAGGGCTCAAACAGATGCCATATGCTGCCCGGTTAAAGAAACTCCAGCTCTACTCAGTGGCATACCGCCTGCTCAGAGGCTATCTGTGCCTGACGATAAAGCCATGTCCAACCCGAATTAATGGACATGCTGCACCTCAGAAAATCCAAATCCCATCGAGCTACGCCGAGAGACTTGAACCTCAGCACTGAAATAAATAGGACATGCTGGAGGGACAGATTCATAACCCAGAGGCTCCCTTCACTCTGGAATAAAATCCCAGTCCAGGTTAGGCAGAGTCCCACATTGACTCTCTTCAAGAGGAATCTTGATGAGTGGATGGGAGATCGTAGGTTTACCCCGGCTATCACTTCTGTGTCACTGTTAGACAGAGGCACAGTATACTAACCTCAAAAAAGGCATAACAAAATTAATTTAAAATGGGTGGCGAAAGCCAAACACACTCTGGCTAGGCTTATAAATGCCCTAGGGCAGATAGCCTAGTATGAACCTATGAACCTATGAACCTATTTGGTCTTCATGTATTAACATAGGGAGGAAGTGTTTAATTCTGTTTGCAAAGATTGCCATAGACATTGTATTGTCTATGTTTAGCAATGTTATAGGTCTATATGATTTACAAAAATCTTTCATCTTTATCTGGTTTTATTATTGGAGATATTAATGAATATTTCCATGATGGGGGTATAGTTATATCATCTTTAACCCTAGTGTATACTTTTAAAAGTAATAATAGAGATTGTCAACATTAATTTATACATTACTTGTGATATATTATCTGGTCCAGGAGCTTTACTTGTTTTAAGCTTGTTAATTTGTGATTTGAGTTCAGTCATTGTAATTGGTTTCTTAATATTTTTTATTTGCTCTTCTGTTAATCTAGTATGGATATTTTGTTAAGAAACTTTTTAATTTTATCATCTGAAGAAATCAGGCAATTTGTAAAATTAAGTGTATTATAATGGAATCTAAAGATTTCTGGTATATTATTTAAATTATTAACTCTCTTCTTAGTATGAGGATTATAGATCTCTTTTATTTGCTTAGATTTCATTATTTTTTTAGTTCTGTTTGCTAGTTGTCTTTGATTATCAAGGTTCATAGAATATGAGTTTAATTAATTTTTTTCTAAATTAATTATAGTTTTAGGATGAAGTATCTCAATATATTTATTATTAAGTTGAACCAATTCTTATATTAAATCAGAGTCTCCTTTCTGTATTTCTGATTTAATCCCCTTTATTTTGTATTTCCATCATATCTTTAGTCCATGTTTTTCTTTTATTAATAAACCATGATAATGTCTTACCATACATATATGCTTTCAGAGAATATAGATTTCAGATACATCTTTAGTCATATTTATTTCAAGAAATGTAGTTATTTCATTTACACAGAATTCCTTAAAATCTTTTAATTTTGTTATATATGATGGAATTCTAGTAATGAGTATTGATTGTATGGATTCACGTTCCAAGTCAAATATTAATGCATTATGATCTAATAAAGGGCAGGATATAACTTTAAATCCTTCTAGTTTTGGTGTTTAATCATTTGAAATGTATAATCTGTCTATTCTAGAGTTAGTTTTATGTCTATGTGAATAAAAAGTAAAAAATAATTAATTTGGATCTGCAAATGTATTAATATCTTTGATAATTGCTGTATCTATAAACTTACTTAGGGCTCTTGAAGTGGAAGATTTTTTTTCTTTTTACATTTTGTGTCAGTATCTTGTTCATCCAGAATAAAATTAAAGTCTCCTACCAGTATTAGACTTCCCTTTGTATGATGTATTATTTCTTCTAGATGTTGGCTTACTGAATTTATTCCATCTCCTGGGATTCAGTATACATTTACCAATGAATATTTTTTTTCTATTTATCTCAATTGATACTAAACAAAACACATATTTATTATTTTATGAGCTAGTGAAGTATTTTTAATAATATAGCCACTCCTCTTCTTTTCTGCTTAAATTGAGAACTTGCCAATAAGCTATAGTTATTAGAATTTAATTTGTCCTTGTCCTCTTCTAAAATGTATGTTTCTTGAAGAAATATCGATTGTGGGTTGTATAAGCTTATATTTTTGAACAAACTTTGTATTTTAATATTATTATTTAGATCATTAACATTAATCAATAAACATTTCATACTTTAATATTACACTGGGGTTATATAAATGTATACTTGTATGTCTTTTGAACATTTAGACATGTTACTGGAGAAGAGATTATGTTATATTAATAGATTATTTTTGTAAAAGGCACTAATATTTCAAGTAACGTAGAATTTTTAAGTTTAATTGTTTTAAGTATACAACCAACAATCAACAACATGAGGTATAATACATCTTGCCTGAATAGTTCAACTACCCAGGCAATCTCCCAAATTAACACTATTATGTACTTCTAATAGCTCCTTACCTAGTTAGTTATGTAAATGTGTTGTAGTTATTGTAGGTGTTTTAGAATTCATCACTTGTCAAAGCATAAAGAGCTTTGCAAGAGTTAATAGACTCTTATTACATATGCTTTAAGTGTTAAGTTAACTTATGTAATGCAATACACAGATAATAATAATCATATTTTCCTACAAATATAACATTCATAAAAATAATATCCATATGAAGTATCTATTTCCATATAAATGCACATAAACTGATGGGTCAGTCATTGTCAGGTTCAATCTAATGCATTAAAGGTCAGTTCTTGTTACAACTTTTACTCTGTTATGTCCTTTTAAATTCAGTTTTTGTCTTCCATAACCTGTTCAAAATCTTATCATATACTTGTTATATTCATTCACATTTAGCATGGAATGTTAAGTTACTATGCAGTCGTATTAAGGTTATTTTTTATTTAAGTTCTCATAGTTTAGTTTCATAGTATAGTGCTAGGCTATCTGCCCTGGGGCATTTGTAAGCCTAGCCATAGTGATGTGGCTTTTGCCACCCCATGAAATGGTACAAAAATGTACAGAATAAATCTAGAATACTGTGCCTCTGTCTAGTAGTGACACAATGAAGGTCCCCTTATATAATAGAATTAGTTTACTGTGCCCCTGTCTAGCAATGACACAGATGTGACCCCTGGGGTAAACTTACGATCTCCCATCCACTCATCAAGATTTCTCTTGAAGAGAGTCAGTGAGGGGCTCTGCCTAATATGAACTGGGATCCTGTTCCAAAGCATGGGAAGCCTCTGGGTTATGAATCTATCCCTCCAGCATGTCCTATTCATACTTGTGCCGAGGTTTAAGTCTTTAGCTCTTGTGGTCCTGATGGATTTGGATTTTTTGAGGTGAAGCATGTCCATCAGATCCTGATTGGACATGGCCTTGTACGTCAGGCAGAGATCACCTCTGAGCAGGTGGTATGCTACTGAATAGAGCTGAAGTTTCTTTAGTCTGGCAGAATAAGACATATGTTGGAGACCCTTGATCCTTTTGGTGAAGTACTTTTGTGGTCTCTCCAGCTGATGCAAATGCCGGGTGAGGTACATACCAAATGGGGCATTGTACTCAATCATGGGTCTGATGAGGGAGGAATATAGGGTACAATGACATCCTTGGATCTGGATGTGAATCCCTTCATGATGAGGTGTGCAAGGTAGAATGTTTTTCTAACCACTTTGGCAACGTGGGTGTCAAATGAGAGGTCGCTGTCTACTTGGGTCCCTAGGTCTCTGATTACTTTTTCCGTACTCAGTGGGTTGCTGTCTATGTGATAATTTGTGGGTACTTTGTTTTTTCCAAAAGGGATGACTATACATTTTTTGGCATTTAGTTTAAGGCCGTGACTACGGCACCAGTTGTCCGTTTCAGTGAGGCCTTTTTGTAGGATGTGTGTGTCTGCTGGTGTATCGACTATGGCGCCTAGTTTGCAGTCGTCTGCAAACTTTGTCAGCCACAGCCCTCCCGTGTTTGCTTTAACATCTGAGAAATAAATGCCGAACAAGAGGGGTCCCAGGACAGATCCCTGTGGGACACCACTTGTGACTGGCTTTGAGTCTGACATTGCTCCAGTGATTTTAACTTTATAGGTTCTGTCCTTTAGCCAGTTTGCAACCCATCTAGTGACATAAGGGTTTACTTTTAAGCTGTTTAGCTTATCTATGATGCCTGAGTGGGGTATTGTGTCGAAGGCCTTAGCCAAGTCCAGGTATGCTGTATGGACTGCTTTGCCCTCATCAATGGCTCTAGTGACTGTTTCGAAAAAGTCAACCAGGTTTAAAAGGCAGGATCTGCCCTTTACAAAGCCGGACTGGGTGGGGTCAAGTGTCTGTAGGTCCCCTATGTCTCTCTTTATGAGTTCCATAATGATTCTTTCCATAGCTTTGCAGATCAGGCTAGTTAAGCTTATGGGGTGGTAGTTTCCAGGGTCTGTAGAGGCACCCCCCCTTGTGGAGTGGGACCACTGTTGCTGTACGCCAGTGTTCAGGTACATATCCCGAAGTAAGGCTAAGGTTAAATAGCATTTTTATGTGTGGGTTTAGCTCCTCTTGGAGTTCACGTAACACGCACCGGATTCCGTCAGGTCCCATTGATGCTGTGTTTTTTGCTTTGTTTAGGGCAGTTCTCACTTGGATATCTGAGATGACAGGGAGATTACATTCAGCTGGGATAAGTATTTCTTCTTTTTGGGGTGAAGGAGGGGAGAAATTTGCACTGAACCTGTCAGCCAGAATGTTAGCAATATCTGTGGGTTCAGTGTATTTTTTTGTTGTTGTGAACCAACTCTGAGCATATCTGACGGTTTCCGCCCAGGTTTCTAACATAGCTGAAGAAGGCTTTGTGGTTATCTTTGGTGTCCTTAGCGATTTTTCTCTCAAAGTTTGCCTTGGATGTTTTTATGAGAGAACGTAGTTTTCTGCTAATGTTGATCAGAGATGTCTTCCCTTCATGGGATTTCGCTCTGACGTGCAGTAGCTTCCTTCTTTTGTTATACAATTTGTTTATGGCTGAGGTCCACCAGACAGGACGCTTACATTTGGTGGAGAGGGACTTGGATTTGTTTGGGATTGCATGATCCATGCATTCTTGGAGATGTCCATAGAAAGCATTTGTGAAGGATTCGCATTGTGGGATGTGGTATCCACTGGCACAGTGGGCTTAAAGGATATCATCTCAGTCTTAAGAAGAGTGAAGTCTGCTTTTGAGAAGTTTTTCACTGTGGTCTTTTGTGCTGGGGTGGAGGTGGGATATGTATATCCAGGGTGATTAGTTTGTGGTCAGATCTCACTAGTGAGGGGTATACTTCCGGTGTGAGCATTTTGTCCCCATGTTTGTGATGATCAGGTCTAGTATATTATCTCCCCTAGTGGGAGAGGTGACTAGTTGTTCCAGTGCATTTGAATTTATGAATTCCAGGAACCTTTGGGCTAGGGTATTAGGGCTAGAATAATGTACCCAATCTATGTTTGGGTAGTTGAAGTCTCCCAGTATGATGGTATTTTGTGATACATTCATATCCTCCAATGTCTTCAAGAAGGCTGAGTGGGGTTCTTGAGATTGGGAGGGTGGTCTGTAACATGCTACCAGTTGTATAGCAGTTTTGCCTATGGTTAGTTGCACCTGTATGGTCTCTGATGCTTCATGTGTTGCTACTAACCTGGAGGTGTGGGTGTCCTTTATGAATATGGACACTCCCCCTTCTCAGTCTTTATTCAAAAAGCTTAACAAGTTCAGAGTATCATATGTTTCTTTAAGTACTAGTATTTGAAAGTGTATCCAATAATTTACTATTTTATACATTTCACTCATGTGTTTGTATTATCTTTTCATATCAGTTTAGACATTCTGTCTTTTTACCACAAGTATTCTATTCAAAGCTGATAACTGTGTTACTTTTCCATTTTCTACATTTAAAATTTTGGATTATATTAGTTTCCTTCAGATATTCAAAATGTAATTATGCCTTGGTGTTTGATATAAGTATATTCATATTGTTATATTACTTAATCATATTCACTTTATCATATTATTTGCAAGCAAAGGATTAACTTTCTATACTCTTGGTATAGGTTTTCTTTTTTCTACCAAGACCACTTCTTGTGTGATAGTTTATATTGACCATGTATTATTCTAATTATTATCTATAAATGTGCAGATTCACTTTACAGTTGTCACCATTCACGTATGGAGATGAGTTCAACAAAATGTAACTATATTTGCAAGTAGTGACATTCTTTGATTTCTCAGTTGTCATTCTCTTAATAAATCTCTGTGATTCATAAAGATATTGTTTTCAAATTGTATACCTTAGTGATACCAATCTCATAGAATATCTAATGAGATTCAGCTGGTCTTGTAATAGTAAAGGAATCACATAAAATTATTAATAACAGAATTTTGCTAGAAAGACATTCCAATAAATATATTACAACATATTCTTACTGTATATAAAGAATATAGTTCACCATTAAGCTGTCTCTTTACTTCTGAAGCAAGGAGTCTGGTTCTTTTATTTAAATCAGATCCATGCGTACTATGCCTTTAAAATAGAGCATACTTTATTTTAGCAATTTTTAATTATAGAATCTGAATAAAAGATCTATCTTATTTTGGTTTATTTGTAGATATTTTGTTTTATCATTAAAATGTATTTATTGCTTTTCTCTTTTCGTTAAAGTTTCAAGTTATTTCTTTGTATCAGTTTCTCCTGCATCTTCATAGCTACAGCTCTGCAAGCTGTACAGGGCACCTGCAGCTTTTAAACAGGCTCACCATGGTTTCTGGTTACAGCTCTACTATCCAGCTTCAGTATAAGTTTTTTATTATGTTTTAGGTGTTGTTTACTGCTTTATTTGTAAATTAAAGGCGTCAAGCCTTCTTATTTTGTCTGTTTAACAAGCACCCTTTGACCTCGACCTTGCAAGGAGTCAAAAAGGATTGGAAGTGTCAAAACAAGTTTAAAATAGCTTTTAGTGTTCAAATATTCATATTGCATCTCTGGAAATACTCTATTTGACATTAAAAAGCTATTTGTGGCTTAATTTCTTATTTTAAAGGTTCAAGCCGCATTAATTTGATATTTTCTTACTGTGCTCTTTGACCTCGACCTTGGAGCAGTCAAAAAGCACCAGAAACCATTAAGTATGTTCATGATGGTTTTTAATGACAAAAAAAAAGCTCTGCTTCTCAGGGAAAGATAAAAATGGCTCATGAACATGGTGGGAAGCAAGCTAAGCTTAAAATTGTCAAAAGAAAAGGTATGACTCATGCTTATACATAATCTTGGAGTATACTGTTCTAATCTTTTATAAATGAGGCTACTTATCATTTTGTTTATATTTTATGGTTTGAAATCCACCCAAAGGCTAAATAAAAACATATACCTTGCTCCATTCATAAAAAGCACAGAATATAATAAAATAGTCATAAATTAGAATGTTTTATCTCAATATTCTTAAGTTAACTCAATTAAATCAAGTAAAATAATGAATGTATAGTACCCTAACACACAGCATCCATAGTTAATCTGTTTTAACACATATAGAAGATATGGAACATATCATCATGGAACTTATAAACAAAGACATTGGTAATCTCCAAACTCTGGACCCCACCCAGTTTGGGTTTGTAAAAGGCAGATCATGTCTCCTAAACCTGAATGACTTCCTTGAAGCAGTCCCCAAAGCCTTAGACGAGGGTAAGGTGGTTCACACAGCCTATCTAGATCTCGCCAAGGCTTTTGACACCATCCTCCACTCTGGAATTATAGATAAACTCACTAAACTTGGTATAAATCCCTATGTCATAAGATGGGTTGCCAACTGGCTCACTGACAGAACCTACACTGTGAAAGTAGTAGACTCCAAATCTGACTCCAGACCACTGGCAATTGGAGTACCACTAGGTTCAGTCCTGGGTCCTCTCCTGTTTGATATCTACTTTTCTGAAGTACAGGCTAACACAGAAGGTCTTTGGCTAATGAAGTTTGCAGATTATTGCAAACTAGGCACTATAACTGAAACTCTTAATGATGTGGACATCCTACAAAAGGGTCTTACTGAGACAGATGTCTGGTGTCAAAGCCATGGCCTCAAGCTCAACGCCAAAAAGTGCATTGTCATCCCCTTTGGTAAAAACTCTGTACCCAGGAGCTACCACATAGGTGCTAGTCTACTTAACACCAAAAGTGTGATAAGAGTCCTTGGGACACAGGTGGACAGTAGTCTCTCCTTTGATAATCACATTGCCACAGTGATCAGGAAATCCTTCTATGTGGCACACCTCATCCAAAAGGTTTCTCATCCAGGAAAAAAAGGTCATTGTTCCCCTCTACTTATCACTCATTAGACCCATTATAGAGTACAATGCCCCTTTCAGTGTGCACCTCACAAGACATCTACAACAACTGGAAAGGCCACATAAATACTTCACAAAGAGGATTACTGGCCTCAAACAGATGCTCTACGCAGACCATCTAAAAAAACTCCAGCTTTACTCCATCACATATCGCCTATGCAGAGGCGATCTCTGCCTAACTTACAAAGCTATGTCAAACCCAGAGCTGTTGGGCATGCTCCACTTAAAGAAATCCCAATAAGCTACATGCTCTAGGGACCTAAACCTTGTCACCACAATAAACAGAACATGCTGGAGGGATAGATTCCTGTCCCAGAGACTCCCCATACTCTGGAACAAACTACCTATCCATATCAAACAAAGCTCCTCATTGGCACTCTTCAAAAAAAAAATCTTGATTGGATGGGAAATAGGAAATTCACCCCAGGGATCACCTCTGTGGCTCTGCTCAACAGGGGCACAGGAAAATAATTTTCTTGTGTGGCGAAAGCCAGAATACCTTTTTGGCTAGGCTTGTATAGGCCCTAGGGCCAATAGCCTAGTACCTACCTATGAACCTATGAACCTATGCATTAACTTCAGTAATCACAGTCTGTATGTTAATCATATAACAGAAGCTTCCTTTTTCATTTTTCATTCATTTTTTTTAGTGTGTGAGTAGGTGCCACCATTTTTAAACAATATTTTCAGTTCTAAGGAAATAATCTGCGGTGGTGGTGCTGCGGTAGCGTTGTCGCCTCACAGCAAGACGTTGTCCCGTTCGATTCTCAGCTAGAGCATCTACTGTGGAGACATGCGTGAATGGGCGTACCTTCATTGAAGGTTGTGTGTTAGGGCCAGCAACTCAGCACGTAAAAATCAACTGCCAATCATTAGCGGACCGGAGTTCCGCTGTGGCGACCCCTAACCGGGAAAAGCCGAAAGACACAACAAGACACAACAACTTTCAGTTCTAAGGAAATTTATAATACTTTAATATTTAATATTTAATCTATTCAAATAAGCATAAATGTTTCATTTGAATTATATGTTAGTGTTATGCTTTATAATCAGCTTTAATGTTAGCTTTCAGAGAATAATCTTATAACTGAGAAAAGTACCTGTTTTAATAGATGACTAACATAGTTGGAAGTTTAGCTGGAAGATTTTATTTTGTTTGCTAAACATTTTTAACATATGTATACCTGTATATTTATTTATTATTATTTATTTATTTTTACATTTGTTAACCGGGTTAGTCTGTCTGGGTTCTTAGAAGCCCTTTTTCAGCAGAGACCCGAGTAGAAAAGCTCCCAAAAAAGTTTAAGTAAAGAAATAGTAAGAACAAAAATAAACACAGATCACATTTTAAGTATACATACTTCTGAAGTAATTACATAACATCCAATAAAGGAATATATAGAATGGATAGAAATACACTACAATACACATATGGACATTTTCATGTAGTATGGCAAGAAACTAAGCAGAAATATGGTAAGACTAAGGTCAATACATTGCTGAACCAAGGTACTAGGCATGAAGTAAGTAAATATATACATAAACTTGTCTGAACTTTGGAAGTTAATAAATAAATTAAAGAACAGTAATAAGGGATTATGGGAATTGAGTGTAACATGAGCTAACTAGTATGGAATATGACAAAAAAAATGTGTAGGTAGTAGTAAGAGAGAGAGCTAGAAGTGATACAGTTAAGTTAGGTTATCCCTGAATGTTTTTTGGGTACTGGTTTAGAGCATGAACATATCCAATTTGATAGGAAAAAAAGATTTAAGCTGTTTCTTGAAGGCATTTTTGTCTTTAAGTAGTCTAAGGGCTAAAGGGAGTGTGTTCCAGTTTTTTTGCAACTGAGTGACAATATTTTCCCAAAGGTTTTGTTTGGCTTATGAACTTCAAGAAAGTATTGATTTATTTGTCCTTCAGTTTTTTTTCTTTTGTTCTACGGTTTTCCAACCATTCTTTTCAGCATTTCTTTTTGGACTACTATTAGTCCAATCCATTGTCTCCATTTGTGTAAAAACGTTGTTAGATAAGTATTTTGTTGCTGATTCTACAGTTTCAAATATGTTTATACCCTCTGGAAGGAAAACTTTCAGTCTTGCTGGAAATAATAGGTGTGTTTTCAGTTGCTTCTTCTTTAAGGCTTTTATTAAAAGAAGGAATTTCCTCCTCTTAGAGAATACAGTTGTAGAGTAGTCATTGTCAAATCTGATTAAAGCACCTTGGAATTTAACAGGTGAGTTAGCCCAGGCATTTCTTAGTATCAGCTCTTTATCCTGTGTAGAAAACAGTCTTACAATTATAGACCTTGGCTTGTTTTTGGATGTAGGTGTATTTTTCATTGCTGTTAATGATCTGTGGGAATTTCAATACCATTTCAGTTCAATACCATAAGAAACTGCTTCAGGCAAATTTCATTATGTCAGGAATCCAGGATGTGAGAAAGTTAGTTAAATTGTACCCTTCATTTTTCTCAAGTAGTCCATATATCTGAATGTTGTTCCTCCTTGTTCTGTTTTCTAGGTCATCTAATTTCTCCAATAGATAGGTGTTTTGTTTTAATAAAAACTCTGTTTGGTGTACTTCTTCTGTGAGTCTAGAGTCCATATCATTTAGTGATTTTTCCATAGCTGATATCTGTGCTTTTTGTTGTAAAAGTATTTCTTGTAGTTGTTTCAGTTGTTGGGAACATTTATCTTTGAAAGTATCCAGTTTGTTTTCAATCTTGTCAGTTTTTAGTGACAAGTCCTGAATGTTGGATAACACTGAATGCAGTTCTTTCTTGAGGACAGAATCTTGTGAATAGTTCTTCAAGTGGCTCTTTCTGAAGTGCTGATGGTGTTTGTTTTCTGCTGCTTAATTTGACAGGAATTATTTGGAGTCAAGTGATAAAAGTTCTTCAGTATATTCTCCAAGGCATTAGAAGTTGCTTGATAATAAAATAATCCTCAGTTTGTTTCATAATTCGCAAAAGTCCTGTCAGAAATAGTATTGAAGTAAGAGAGCTGAGAGATTTTGCTCCTACCAGTTTACCATCTTGGCCACCCAGAATCCATTATATTCTTGATGTCATCTTCATTATGAGAACATTTTTATATATCACCAAACCCGACTCCTGCTTGAAGGGACACACTAGTTTTGTAATTATGAGGCCTGTAATACTTTACAATTGCAAGCATATGGTACCATGCACTTACTGCAAAAGCAACCACCAAGCAGTAACGAAATGAGCTGAAAGGGTATGTATTTGCATTGTCCCTCCTTCAAAGGAAGTGGCAGTGGTTGTTCTGGTCTGCCCCAGCCCCTCTCAAGGATAGATGTCCATCCTCCCCTGCCAGCTCCATCAAGAATCTAAGCCAGAAATCAACCTCAGTTCACTTAAGGCATTGCCAGGGTTTTATACTTCTTTTCCACCAAAGCTGATTTATGTGTAATGTTTTTGACTGCCATGAAATCTCAACTTCAAATAATGATCATGACCATAATCCTGTCAGAAAGTATTTTCTCTTTGGAATAAAAATAAACAAGAGTAGGTTTCTTTCTAAAAGGTAGATGTTGACAGGTGTAGGTTTCCTACAAACAGGTAGATTTGAAGATCTTAACAATATTTTAATTTGCTTGTGAAATTCCATGGTAAAATTAAGAATGTGACTTGATTTAAATATTCAATAACAATTATTCAAAAAAATGGTCAAAGTATCCCTATTACCCTTCCATACACAAATATTGTAAATATACCTGTAATAAATCTTAGTGAATCTCCAGTACGTAGTGTTGTAAACAAACATATTCTCACCAATGATCCAAAACAATACTGGGAAAACTGTGTGCCCACATTGCAGTAATGCTCTTCCGGTGGAATATCTTTTCTTGGAGTACAAAAAGGTGTGCTTCAGTACAATAGCAAGACTTTGGCTTGTCACATGACTAGCCAAAAATCTTTCCGTCATCTCTTTCAGCCAATATTGTCAGTACACCCAGGTTTTAGTTAAAATCCCAAATGTTTTTATTACATCTGTGACCTAATGGTGTCCTCCACTCCCCAACTCCTCCCTAACCCAAGCTATAAAGCCAGTCTGCCCATTTATATCACAGCCTTACCAGTCATAAAATACCAGCAAACCAGGACAGACCAGTAAAAGAAATATTTCATTCATTCATTCATGCACTTTTTATTACTAAATCTTCAGGCTAATTAAATAGATGGTAGCCAAGACCCCTATAATGTAATTTTTGGCAGTTCTAGTAGCTGCAAAGCAGGACATCACTACAAGAAGAGAGTGAAATCGCTGCATGAAGGGAAATTACACTGCTATGAAGAAAAAGCTAAAAATAATGAGAATAACTGAAACCAGCAGGAGAGTAAAATATTTCATTTTGGTTCTACTGGCATTCAGCAAATTTGATTTTATTAGTCTGTTTTAAGAGCTAAACAGTTATGTTTCATTCTCATTCCTAGAGTTTGTTTACATGTTGCTGTTGTCTGTATGCTCAGCCATATAGGGTGAATGTTATCATTACTCTGCATTCTGCCTTTATGTACAATTACCTAAAGATATTGGGCTCAGCATTGGATTATTTCCTCTATTCAGCCTAAGATATCTGTATAAATTTCACAGTGTTTGTTTGTTTCTAGTTATGCATGAGGTGTCTGAGCAGCAGACATGTTCAGAGGTAAATATTAGGCACTCAGTCTGCAGACTATTATATGCCTAGCATTATGCAGACAGTGACCAAACTGAAGAATCAAGTCCTGTACCCTGTACCGTGTTTCTGTGCAATAAACACAATAAACACCTTAACCATTAAGCCAACCCCTAAGCATTCACAACACAACAGACTGGGTACCACAGTTAAAAGCAACATTTTAACAAATGACTTGCAAGTGCTAATTCTTCTCAGAAATTATAGACATAATTCATGACACATAAAAATTACATATGTAATGGGCGGGTCAAACTGCATGACACAAGGGTAGACTGTGGAGTAAAATTATTTGAAAATGTTATCACATTGGATGAGAAGAAGAGTTTTACCTGCCAGCCTGATTAACAAAAGTTGTATTTGAAAGGTGCAGCTCAGCATCTGAGATTACACCACAGGCTTTTTATTCACAGATGCAACATCAGAGAAGCTTGCTTCATAAACTGCATCCAGACTACATTGCAATATCTGTAAGAAACACTAGAGTTTTGATGGATAAGGTAAAGTGATGCTCTTTAAAATGGAAATCAAATACTGATTAGCAACTTTTATCAAGCTAATAAAACATAAACATTTCCAGTTATCAGATATTTATTTCTCACTCTTGGGCGTTCCTTCGTTGAAGGTTGTGCGTTAGGCCCGGCAAGCCAGCACGTAAAAATCTACTGCCAATCATTAGCGGACCGGAGTTCCGCTGTGGCAACCCCTAACTGGGAAAAGCCGAAAGACACAAACAAAAACTCTTTTACTAGACAACAGATTGAATTACGTAAGCAGCGATCTTCACATCCTTTACTTAAATATTTTAAATAGTGTAATGTTTTGATTTTGCATTATTATATATTATCCATTATTTTTTGTGGTGCACACATGTTGCATGCACATCATTTTAAGGATATGTCACAGCATGGTTTTCTAACACTCTCTTGAAAGAGGTACATGTTTTTAAAGTTTATTTTCTTTATTTACATTATCTCCTATACAAGGCAACAACAGCGGACCACCACTTGATGCTAAGACATGCTTATGGACACACTTTGTTTTTGTGCACTTGCTTTTACTATCATTCGCTTGTTTAGATATTTATTATACTGTACCTTTAAGGTGGCCTGTATATAAGTAAGTGATGTATGCAGCCTCTTTAGATTCTGATGAACCTCCTGTTAGGAATGAAAGTGCTTAAGCCTAAACATCCTGAATAAAGCATCCGGTTTTTACTGCTTTTTTTTTTATATACTTGGTGGATTTATCTGCAGTCATTTTGGTCTCCCTCAGAGGACGACAGTGTTTTGTATGGTTTCTGTTAACAAGCAATTAAGAGATTGGAGTTGGAGCTGGTATCAGAACATAATTGCCTTTATTCAGTCCAGAATATGAGTGCTTTCATCTTTATTACAAGATTTACTCATCTTCTTCTTCTTTCGGCTGCTCCCATCAGGGGTCGCCACAGCAGATCAACTGTTTCCATATCTTCCTGTCCTCAGCATCTTGCTCTGTCACACCAACCACCTGCATGTCCTCTCTCACCACATCCATAAACCTTATCTTAGGCTTTCCACTTTTCCTGTTACCTGGCAGCTTCATCCTTAGCATCTTTTTCCCAATATACTCTGCATCCCTCCTCAGCACATGTCCAAACCAATGTAATCTTGCCTCTCTGGCTTTGTCTCCAAACCTTCCAACCTGGGCTGATCCTCTCATATACTTATTCCTAATCCTGTCCATCCTCATCACACCCAGTGCAAATCTTAACATCTTCAACTCTGCCATGTCAATCTCTGACTCCTGCCTTTTTGTCAATGCCACTGTCTCCAATCCATATAACATAGCTGGTCTCACTACCCTCTTGTAGACCTTTCCTTTCACTCTTACTGGTACTCGTCTGTCACAAATCACTCCTGACACTCTTCTCCACCCACTCCATCCTGCCTGTACTCTCTTCTTCACCTCTCTTCCACACTCACCATTACTCTGAATTGTTGATCCCAAGTATTTAAACTCATTCACCTTTGCCACCTCTACTCCCTGCATCCTCACCATTCCTCTATCCTCCCTCTCATTCACACACATATATTCTGTCTTAGTCCTGCTGACCTTCATTCCTCTTCTCTCTAGAGCATATCTCCACCTCTCCAGGGTCTCCTCTACCTGTTCCCTGCTCTCACTACAGATCACAATGTCATCTGCAAACATCATAGTCCACTGTGACTCCTGTCTGATCTCGTCTGTCAACCTGTCCATCATCATTACAAATAAGAAAGGGCTCAGAGCTGAACCTTGATGTAATCCCACCTCCACCTTAAACGCATCCATCACTCCCACCACAGACCTCACCACTGTCACACTACCCTCGTACATATCCTGAACCACTCTTACATACTTCTCTGACACTCCCGACTTCCTCATACAATACCACAGCTCCTCTCTAGGCACCCTGTCATATGCTTTCTCTAAATCCACAAAGACACAGTGCAACTCCTTCTGACATTCTCTGTACTTCTCCATCAACACTCTCAAAGCAAACATCGCATCTGTAGTGCTCTTTCCTGGCATGAAACCATACTGCTGATCACTAATCATCACCTCCTTTCTTAACCTAGCTTAATATCCTTTGCTTTATCTGATAATTGTGTAAACATGCTACATTTTGTTTGCATTTGTTCATTTTTTACTACAGCAGTAGGCAAATATTATTAGACTTAAAGTATGATGAAGAGAGGGAGTGGTGTATATCTTGAGAAGAAGTTAAGAAAACTGAAATTAAGAGTGAAAGAGTTGTCGAGTGGCAAACTGGAAAAAACAACATGGTCTGAATGTTGAAAGTATTTTGGCTGGTATTCATAGTCAGTTACGCAAATGCTCTGATGCTATCCGTGATGTTCATGGACAAGTGCAGCTTTGGGTTGCCAACTTGTCAAGTCAAAAATTCTGGTCATGTATGTAAAAGCAAAATGCATGTAATTTTAGTGCCTGACATGCAAAATTTTTTTTAATACAGTTTAGATTGAATAGAGACAATCAAGTGATTACCATAAAAAGTAATTTTTTACAATATCTATGCTACTGTATTGTATAGTATTTTGCCAAATATAAGGTATGAACTCACATTGTCAATAATTCCCCTATCAACCTCCAGACATTCAATAAAGATTTTTCAACACTTACAAACCTGCATCATGAAAGAAGATCGTATACAGGTCTGAAATTTCAGCAGTTACAAATACACCATCTCTACACCTCTCAATTAGTATAAAAAATTCCAAGGGCTTTTTGGAGGTGACAATATACTCTACCTCCTCCTTACAAATTTTGTCTGAGCACTCACCCCTACCAATGTCATTTCCTACTTGATGAAATTCAAAGACTAAACTGAAATCTCATACCTCAAAAGTAGTACCATCAGTAGGTCTACCATACTCAGACTTCACTTCAGAACCAACCTGCTATTCCAGCCTAAGAGCCTAAAGACATCAAAAAGCACCCCACTCTTTGCTGACCCAGTCAATAAGGCCACTACATGACTTCTACACCCATATAAAGCAAAAATACATGAAGAATTCCATTCCACTATGGCATATGTACAATGGGAAATTCCAAAACAATTCCTTACACTGGAATAAATACATTGTGTAGTAAAAGTGGCAATCATAAAGCTTGTTGTGTTGGGAGGATAAACCTATCCCACTTGACTCTTGCCCTCTTCCCCTCCCATATTAAAATCCTCCAACTCATCATTACTATAAAAAATATGTCTGACCTGTGTATAACACTAGACTAAAAACATTTGTACTGCTTGTATCTTGTTAAACATATCCATAGGCAAGAGCTTCCAGTTTCTCAGTTTTTGTATTATCTTTTGTTAGTAGGACTCATGTTAGTGACAAAAAGACAATAACTAGAAAATGGAAATCACAGTATTCCCACTAGATCTAGACACAATCCCTTTGTGTATAAGCTATGCAATATAGAAGGACTTTCTTGCAACAAATGACACTTGTTGGTCTACTTAAGTTGACTGTCCACATCAATTTCCAAATTCCGAACAACCTGGGCAATTCTTAGGGGAATATTGTCAATATAGTAGTTTCCTAGGGTAGATGACTTACAATAATGCATTTTCTGGCATTTAGTTTCACTTACCCATTCTGGTCTCCATCACATGGTTGGGATACTGTCTGTACTTCATCTGCTCCCAGCATGGAGCTCATTTCCTCCTTTCTAACATAGTTTGAGCCTCAGCAAATTATTAACTACCTACTAACCCTAACTAGGGCATTTTTTCTCACACACATCTCAACCTCTTAGTACAAAAAATCTGGACAAAGCCTAAAATAAATAGGAACAGATTATAAATATTGTTCTCATGAACTTAGAAAATTGTTAAAATAACATGATTTGTGTTAGTATGCATTTTTCTAAAGAATATGATGTCTAAAACTCAAATGCCTGTCATTACATAGCAATTTCAATCCTTTTTAATGAGGAACATACAGAAATATGGGGCAAAAATCTGTACATTCTGCAAAAAAACCTGGATATTTGAGAGGTATGCTACCTACCTCTTACACACATACACACACCTCTCTCTCCCTCTTACACGCACACGTGCACACACACACACAGACACACACACACACACACACCTCGCTCCCTCTTACACACACACCTACTTTCCTTCCTCTTACACACACACACACACACACACACACACACACACACACACACACACACGCACACAAACACACACACACACACATACACACACACACACACACACACACACACACACACACACACACACACACACCATACCTCTCAACCTCTTAGCTCAAGAAATCTGGACAAAGCCTGCCATAATAGTGGGGATGACAAGGCCCAAAACTAGGGACACATTTTAAATATTGCTCTTATAAACTTAGAACATTGCTAGACTAACAGGATTTGTGTTATAATGCATTTTCTGAAGGATATGAAGTCTGAAACTCAAATGCATGTCATTATTTAGTAAGTTTAAGCATTAGATCATCCCAGAGATTTATCAAAAAAGGACAATTTTTATGAGGAACAGACGAAAAATATAAGGCAAAAATGTGGACATTCTGTGAAAATTTGTATAGTTGAGAGGAATGACACACACATACACATCTATCTCCCCCATATCTTGCAAGAAATCTTAACAAAGCCACAAATAATGGGGGCACAAATGCCCAAAAAATAAGGACACCTTTTAAATATTGCTCTTACAAACTTAAAAAGTTGGTAGAACAACAAGTTTTACATTAGTATGAATTTTCTGAAGGATATGAAGTCTAAAGCTCAAATGTCTGCCATTATTTTCTGACTTCAGTCCTCAGTGATTTGCCAGAAAAAATCAATTTATGAGAAACAGACCACACACAACCCTACCTTCCTCTTACACACACACACACACACACACACACACACACACACACACACACACACACACACACACAAAAGCACATACCTACTTACATCTTACACACACACACACACACACACACACACAATTCAAATTCCACATGACCAGAAGATGAAGAAGTAAACCATCGGTCTTTGTGACCTGTTTTCATCTTCTGCATCTGTGAGAGTGAACACAAAATGGCAGTCTTAAAGAAGAAAGCCCTTAAAGAATTCCCCAGATTTACTAATCTGCCATGCAGGACTAAACTAGTCCTGCACGTAAGCTGCAGTTTAAGAGGAGGATGGCAGCACGCTATGCATATTAATGAAGGTGCTCTGCCTGAGCTCCAAATCCTACACTGAGCGTGGACGACTGCAGGGAGCGTGTCTGAGAGCAGAGCTCTCAGATTAAACATGCCCCTGCAAAGTAGAACAGAAGAAAGTGTAATTAAATGAGTGAGACCGCTCATAGGTGCCCGCATATCCCCACCAACAGTCCCCATGTGTTCAACAGCAACAGTACATTGAAATAAAATGAAGAAACCCTTGTATTTATTTTTTTTTAAAACCTCGGGTACAGCTAACCGTAGGTTCGCGGGTTTGCCCACCGCTTATCTACGGTTAAAGCAGCTGAAAAGGCTGAAGAGGATAACAAGGAATATATATGCAAATGAAGCAGCACAGCAATAGTGTAGTCATTAGAGCATCCGCCTAATGAACAGGCAATCCTGGTTTGAGTCCCAATGCAGCACATATCATTTTCCATGTGAAATCTGTATATGAACATATTTTTACATCTTTTTGCTGTATAACCTACATAATAACATTTAAATGTGAACTGGAGTACTGCATGAAATGCACATGTGAAGTGTCAGTGTCATAATGAATAAGGCACTAGTAAGCAGGTTTAAGAACGAATAAGCAGTAGTAAGCGTGTCTAAGTGCGTTTGCGCTGGTTTAAGCTATGCCTACACAGGTTGAGAGATTTGAAGCTAACTGACTGTAAGAAAACATAAGTGGAGGTTGGCAGTGCTTACCATCACGCAAACCCATGCAAACCCGCTTGCAACTGCTTAAAAGTGCCTTAATCATTCTGTAGCCAACGCCCCTTGTTCTGCCCAGCAACAAAATAAACTGCCTCTCCAAGGTTGAAACCCAGGACCCTGCACTCCATACACAAAGTGATTTACCACTAAACCATGGCAGATGTATACAAACTGAAGTTTTTACAAACATATCATGTACTACAATCAGTCAACAGTGCAGGAAATGTATTATTATCACACCACATAACCTGTTAATGCAAGAAGTCTGGACAAAGTACACCACACTGTGGGTACAAATAGGCATATATGTCAACTAATGCTCTGATACACTTAAAATGTTGTTAGTTACAGTTATATGTATTATAACACATATGTAGAAGCAGATGAAGTCTGAAACACAAATGTGTTGCCACTAGTTACTGACTTCAATGCTGCGATCATCTATGACAATTGTCAAGTGAATGAGGAACAGGCCAAAATATGAGCCGAACATGCATGGACATATGGAAAGATATATATCTGTAAATGTAGACAGATAGACAGCTATATGTATATATATATATATATATATATATATATATATATATATATATATATATAAATGTATGACTCACAAATCATATAACATCAATTGTATATAGATACATACATATGTTCATATTATATATATATATATATATATATATATATATATATATATATATATATATTTATATATCTACAGATGTACATATCTATAGATACATATATATAGATATAGCCATATGAGATATATATAGGTGTATACACATATACACACACAAAAGGTATCAGTAGCCATACATATGTAGAAGTAGTGTGAAAGTACTGGGTGCAAAATATATCCCTCAGCCACAATCCCTTCAATTGGCACCTGTGAAATGTGTAGTGTGGCAACCATTCCCACAAATGAGAATACTGACATTAAACATATACCTACCCACAATTCAAAGAACATGACATGACACACAGGTATGCATATACAGATAACCTTTATTCGTGTACTATACAATAATGTATGCCAGTACTGAAAGCAAATGTTGTGTCTTTTGGCTTTTCCCGGTTAGGGGTCGCCACAGCGGAACTCCGGTCCGCTAATGATTGGCAGTTGATTTTTACGTGCTGAGTTGCCAGCCCTAATACACAACCTTCAACGAAGGTACGCCCATTCATGCAAGTCTCCATGCAGAAGACGCTCTAGCTGAGAGTCGAACTGGTCAGCGTCTTACTGTGAGGTGACAACGCTACCACAGCACCACCACAAGGTTTGAAATATGTAATCAGTCATGAATGCAAGGCCCACACAAAACAGTAGATGCAAGCAATGTGTATATATACCATACTATGCTGTCCAGGCCAAGGCCTTCAATTAGTACAACAGTAGAAAAAGGATTTGCCTTCAGGATACGTAACAGTCAACAATTACAGATGTAGTTCAGCAGCCTCCAATTACACCCTGTAGTCAAGCCCTAGGGGGAAAAGTAGTACTTGTGTTAATGTCAGAGTATCTTGTACATAACATTGCTTAACCTAACATTTCACTATCACACTGAATGACCCTTGTCTTAACAGTTACATCCCTGAAAAGGTGCCATAGCCTAGGTTAATGGCATTGAACTCCCCCCCCCCCCCATAAAAGGGTATACAAGTGCAAGGAACACTGTGTACCACACACTTACCTCTGGAATGTACAAGGGCACATATCTGTTCTCCAGCTGTTGCCCCCATATATATGGACTTGGCCCAACAGTTGGTGTGGGAGTCCATAACATGACTGGGATCATAGCAGTAATGCTAGTGGTAAATAATGATAGACCATTACCTAACAACCCTTCCTCTATCACAGCAGGACAAAGACTGGCATATATGTGGAAGACAGAGGCAGGAACATAGGGCCATATTTGCATTATTGCTGTTACACACCCTGAAAATTGCTGGTGTTACAGGATTTGTTGCAGCATACCCTTATGCAGGAATATGACATTGAAATACAAATGAATGTAGCCATGTACTGATAGCACTCAACAGACACAATGCCACACATATATCTGGGACAATACCTGTGTGGTGCACAGACAACACCTAACAGCCAATCCCCCTGGTATCATACGGATAGGCCCACAGTTGAGAGCTATGCAGACAGACAACATTCCATGAAAAAGTACCATGTACACAGAAACCCTGTAAGAACAGCAAGATACATTGTACACAACAAAACTACTCATGCTGTCTGTAGATCTGGAACCTTACCCAAGTGTGGATTTGGCCTGTGTCTGCAGGTTCTGCTGTAAGAGGTATTGCTACCTGCTGTCTGTAACACTGATGTCCACACACAGGAAGGATGTCATCCATACTGTAAAGGTGAAGGGACAACGCCCACAGAAGGCAGCAATTTATAGTACAGGGTTGCCATGACAGTGGTTATCTGAAGTACTACACAGCAGGCTGCATGCAATTAGCAACTGGTAGACACTGACTGGTGCAGAGGCCACCACCTGATCACGTGCAATACCAACAAAAGAATGCTGCAATCTATTCAAACCAGCTCAATCACTCTACTGGAGAGACTGAGAGAGCGAGAGAGAGAGAGAGAGAGGAAAAAAAAAACTTTCAAGAAAGGTCACAAAGTTCAGGGTTCTGTTACAGCGGAAAAAACATAACAGGTATGTGAAACAGATATGCATTTACTGGCATGTAGTATATGGCATAGAATAATAGGATGTATACTGTTAAAGGATGCATATGTGCCATCAGTACTTGTTCCTGTAATGATGTTGTGCTCAACAACTGCACTGGACAGTAGTGTCAGTCCCTGTGGGCAGTGGGACATACCTGTCAAATGTGCAGACCTGCAGTGAATGGCAAAGATGTGACCCATGATATTTGTGTTCTGTAAATTACTGTGGCCAACGGTTGGTGGAGGTATTAATACTGCTGTTATAGACACATGGATGAGAGACCACACCACCTGCAGGACAGTCATGTTAAAGTGTAGCATAGCTTGCCCAACTGCCATAGCAGTATAATATGCTTATCTAAAGTGTGTCACAATATATACCCCCCCTAATGATAGTCTGTGTTCACATGTGACACCTGTCTGTGTTGCAGCAAGGCAGAACAGTTCTGCTGTGAAGTAAAGAGGGTACATGAGTGTGGTCCAGATGTTCGTATGCACCCCACATACAGATACATATATGTGTGATACATATTCGCAGCTGTGTATGTGTACAGAACCTCGGACAGTTATACATTTATATAGGTATATAAACAACACAAAATGATATCTACACATATATGCACATATGTATATATACATATATATATATATATATATATATATATATATATATATATATGCGTGTGTGTGTGTGTGTACAGACAGATATATATATATGTGTGTGTGTGTGTGTGTGTGTGTGTGTGTGTGTGTGTGTGTGTGTGTGTGTGTATGTCTACATATATATATATATATATATCTATATATATATATATATATATATATATAAATATATATATCTATCTATATATATATATGTATATATATATATATATATATATGTGTGTGTGTGTGTCAATCCATGTCCCCTGCCATGACATGTGTGAGAGAACATCACACATCAATACACAATATACCTACACACCAGTACGTGGCTGCAAGATGTAGTGTGGAGTGTGGTGTGTAACCCATGTTGGGAACACATTGCAATTGTATGAGACGGTGGGATATATATGTTGGTGAAGGGTATTAGGCACATATTGGTATGTAGGTCTGATTGGGTGGCAAGACAGCATACAGGGCTGGTATATGACACATGTGGTGGTTAAACACTGTGGATGGGTAGTTACATTTGGAATGTGGAGGACATTGAGCCCCCACATGGGAACAAAGGGAACATGGTGCCCACCCATAGGCAGTCATGACAGCATCTACATGGACATAAAGGTACATGGGCTGTGCGCTGGGCAGGAGGGACATGCATGTCGAACCTTGTTCATGTGTACTGCATGCCTCCAGGTGATGTAGCACATACCCCATGTCTCTGTGGAGCTCCCCTATGCACAATACCCTCGACCTAACTGGGTGATAGACACATGCCTGTGTGTGCTCCATGTGGGGGATACTATCCCCTGAGGTGGTTCCACATGAAGGTAGTTATGGAACAGTAGATAATGAGGTTCCATGGTGGGCCACAGATGTGATGTGGACTGGTAACATGTGAACATTAGGTTGGAGTGGTGTTCCTGCTGGCAAATAACCCCTATACATACTGGTGTGTAACTGTCATGGAACATATGTGGGCTGTAATAGTCCACACAATCCCAGAACATGTCCAACAACATGCATAGATATCCCCAATATCACAGAATGATAGATGTGTAGCAATCACATAGCAGGCCTACCACATGCATATGTGGATACATAGAAGCAGTGACAATGGCATGCAGGTGAAGTACCCTGTAACAGCCCAGCAACTCTAGTGTTCCCACAGGGAGCATGTCTATAAACACATAGCAGAAAGTGTTGTACAATACAATATATGACCCAATGGTACACATACTGGACACATACCACTAGCGTAGTGTGAACACTATGTTGGAGCTGATATGGTGGTGGGAGACTGATATGTGTATTCTGTTATGGTAAACTTGACATATGAGTTGCTTAGACATATTTCCATCACTATGTCTTTAAGGGAGTATGGCACACCCGAGGAATCCCACCTGCAGTGCTGCTGAGGTGGAGATTATAATCACCAGCATCATCCACAACTACCAGCTCATGGACAAGCCAGGACCAGCAGGAGAGAACAGCCATGTGGACTGATGTCCACAAAGTGAATGAGGTGGGGATGCACAGCTGTACTTATGAGCAGGTCCGCCACCATTGTAGTGACCTGCTCCGCCAAGTACGTTGCCATGCCGCTGCCATGCAGGGTGACCACCTTGCAACGGGGGGGGCATAAAATCCATCCCCCCCTCACCAGAGAGGAGGAGTTGCTCATCAGCCTGGTAGCACCTGCCTGCCCACAAGAGCTACAGACTTATACAGTCATGGAGGTGGGTGCTACACACATACCAGGCATGGAGCATGCAGGTAAGGTTCTAGTGCATATCAGTAGACTACTGTAGTGTATGGATCTGTACAGGTAGACCATGCATATGTGAGATGTGGGGTATGTTGCTGTGTAGTACCGATAAGCAGTAATGCATAATCTGTAGTACTGTAGACTTCAGCTGTTGCTGTACTGTAATACTGAAACCACCCTGTAGCAATGCCACAGCTGTGGCCACTGACATCAACTCTATCCCATCTCAATGTAGGTACCTCTGGGATACCAGCAAGGCAGCGGCCGGATGCCGGTGAGTATGGTTTAAGGTTATGCTTGGCAATTCACTGTGCATGTCATAGCTAAGGTGTAGGCCATGTACACATCTAACACACCTACCCATAATGCATGCTGTACATGTGCAATGACAGAGCACACACCTCACTAATGAGATTACCAGCCTCAAACACATGCAATACACAGTCCATCTCAGACAACTGTGGCTACACTTCAGTGCACATTGCCCCAGCACAGCTGACATCTGCCCAACATACACAGCTATGTCATACACAGAGCAGTTGAACATGCCACATATAAAGACATCCCACTCCCTCTGCTAACACACGCTCCAGGGTCCTAAACCTCATCAACACATTGCACAGAACATACTGGAGGGATAGAGCCCTGTCCTAGGGAATCCCCAAACTCTGGAATGGACTACCCGTACATGTCAGTCAATTGTGCTCATTGGCCTTCTTTACAGAAACACTTTGCAATTGGATGGGAAATGGGGAATTCACCCTGGGTAGTATATCTGTGCCACAGGCTGACAGGGGCACAGGGGAATAACATTAGTGGGTGGTGCATGGCTGGGAACCCCTGCGGCTAGGCTTATGTAGGCCCCAGGACCAATAGACCAGTACTCACCTATGAACCTATGTGTACCACAGGCAACATCTGCCAGGGCTCAATCATGGTCAATAATGGTCTCTACACTCACCATAGGTACAGTACATTGTGTCTGTGGTCAGTCTAATGGTAGTCTATCACTCATACATCCACCACTGATGATAACATATGTGAATACACATCAAGCATTCACTAAACACGTGTCCACATGTGATCCAGAAACACACAGAGGCTGTGAGCAGCATCAGAAACACAACTGACACACAGCTACACATTCTGCAATGGTGTGTACACCCGTGAGGTATGGTGCACAGTACATGCCAGGGTGCTGAACAGATGTACAGCAATGCTGTGGACATGGGTGCAGTGAGTTTCAGGGGAAGGGCCATCACCTACAAACAGAATCCATGCATCACAGCCATATATAATGTTGGTAACGGGGATTGACTACAGTTGCACTGCATGCTGTTGAGCACCGCATGTCCTGCATGCTGACATGTGTGTAATTACAGGTATGTGTGTGATACAGTACTGCACCATCACCTGCTATTGTGTGTGTTATGGGGGTGCGGGAGCTGTCTGTAGGTGCTGTCTGGTGGAGTGTATGGGTTGCCATGTATGTTGAATGCATGTGTGTATGTCTGTGTGTGTGTGGCCATGTCTGCACATGTGTGTGTGTGTGTGTGTGTGTGTGTGTGTGTGTGTGTTTGTGTGTGTGTGTGTGTGTGTGTGTGTGTGTGTGTGCTGTTTAGCGGTGTTGTACAGGTCTTACAGTCTGTTCCCTGTTTTCCACTCACAGATGGCTAGGTGGGGCTGGGTCCCCCCACAGGGAATCTGATGTCACTGATACAGACAGTGACCGTGAGGATAGGTGTGTTGAGGCACAGGAAGGGTCGTCAGTGGCTGTCGCTTGGCCACCAATTGACAACCCACATATATCCACCCCATCTACGCACACAGTCACGCTACCTCTACATACCTCATCACCGTTGGCCTTAGCTGAGGGACAGCCTACAGTTGGTATTGGCCAGAACAGTGTGGTATCTATGGCACGTGTGTCAGGATACAGCAGCTATAGCCAGATGTCTGGCAGGGTATCACATAGGCAGATGCTTCGGGGTGTTCACCAGAGCAGTGCTGGTCATCATGCCCCTGGCAGATGTGCCATATCCATTTCAACCATAAGCATGTTCCAGACTGTCATGGAGGCACAGGCACGAATGGAACAGTATACCAGGCAGGGTCTAAGGGCGCAGAGGGCTCATCACACCTCTGTAACTGACAGCATCCATGACATAGCAGGTGCCATCCATAATTACACCGAGGTCATGGATAGATGGTGGGCTGAGACATTGGATCTCATCCACAATGTCATGTCCATGCATCAGGACAGGGCGGCACAGTTGTGATGGCCACATGGACATATGCCAGCAACACCAGCAGCTGGAGGTCATCATGGATGTCCAACCAGTCACAGCCACTCTCGTAGTGGCAGTACCAGCCCTAGCACTGTGGGGGGGCTGTCCACAGACCTTCATAGCAGACCATGTGCACGTGGCTCTAGCCAGTCCCAGGAGGGACCTGGATCCAGTGGACTTCTGTCAAACTCAGGGGACAGTACTCAGTCTGGCTTTGTACCTGATACTGCCTGTAGCACCCCTGCCAGGCACAATTCCTGTGTCCATGGCCAGAGATGGTGAATTGCAAACCATGCCAGGTACAGTTTGCAGCTGTCTCACAATTCCCTGTATAGGGCAGCAGGGCAGAACTGTGTGCATGCAGACACACACACACATAAACAATGAACCTAGGGCAACCTCATACCTGCACACACATCATCAGTGGCCCATAACAGTACTCAGCCCCGTCTCAAACACACACACACACACACACACACACACACACACACACACACACACACACACACACATGTTGTCAATTGTATGGCTCAGCCTAGGCCTCTGGCAAACCAACAACACACCCTGTGCATATGATGATACCTGTGCCACTCCCTGACATCCATAACATTGATGCAGGGACAGGCTAATATGGGGTTGATGCACAGGGTGACTGTACAACAGTGTAGTAATGGAATGATGTGTAGCATATTGTCAGCAGTAAAGTGAAATGCTAATATCTTGGAAGGTGTAGCTGTGCAGCCATGATGCATCATAACTGTAATTAACAATGTTGTATTGTTGTTACCAGTATCTATTCTGATTGTGTTGTGTTTGTCCATGTGCCACATGGCTGATGGGTGTAGTGGTGCCAGCAGGCCTTCTACAGTGGACACCAGTAAGTGTAGTGGGTGGTACACATGCCATGGCTGGGTCCAACACACAGTGCCTTTGGTTTGGATGCAGTACAGGTGCAAGACTGTACACATGGAGGTATGTCCCCATGCAGGTAACACATCTGTTGCACATGTAATTCCACCAAAACAGGATAGGCACAACCACACAGTGCTATATATGCAGTCTGCAATGTGGATGACATTGAACATGCTAACAGCAGGGTGTATGTCCCTCTCCCCACTCTACTGCGATCCTCACCTAAGTAACATGTGTGTGCCAATGCCGGTGGCATAGCCCTACCCTTAAGAGGGGGTGAGGCGCTCAACTACTGCGAATGGTGCAAACAACAACTAACAACCTGATTACATACACTGTACAGTATTACAGACAGCTATGTGGGGGGATAGACGCAACAGTAACTGCAATAATGGCAGTTGTGTCCACAACAGTCACACCCAGTGAGTTATAGCAACCCCAGTAGTGCTGCACACCTCAACAGTGTGGAGGAGGGCATTGACACATCTATGACCTGTGAAGGACTGTATGTCCACGGGATGGCACCTGTGGAACGTTGGCTTATGCCAAGCAGTCCTGGTGGAAACATAGTCTATAAACAGAGGTAGATCCCTTAACAACTACACACATTCCTACATGTGGGATGGTGTACAAAAGCCTGCTATGATCTACATAGGCATTGTGCACCTCCTAACCCTCATCTACACCTGTCATGATTGGGTAAAGGAGGCATACCAGGTTCAGGTTGTATTCTCTGCCTTTGACAAGTCCAACATTGGCGGGGTCCCATGTGTTGAGATTACCAGTGACATTGGCCATGGGTTCATTGTTGTTATGTTCCATGGCCCTGCAGACCAAGGTCATCAGGCTACTGGGTGGTAGTTCCCAGCTGACATGGTGGATTTGTGGTCGTCCCTGCCAGCATTGGTGAATCCACTGTCAGGTGTAGGGCTATTGGATCGTATGAGGGATCCCAGCTACTTACTGCACCTGCCCAGGGGGTTCACCCAAGCATGACATGTCATTTGACTGTACTGCATGATATGTTAGTAATGCCAGCCTGACATCCTACAGGCGGGATGGAGTACTGTTAACATGTACTGCCCTTGTCATGTAGGGTCCTGCTTATGGGATCTGCTAAGGTTGGTATTGTATTGCAGGCCAGACGTGTTTGGCTGAGGGTGGAATACCTAACCGTGCCAGATGTATGTTGTTTGGGTCTCTCAAACCCATCAATGGTGCATGTGGACATATATGTTGTGGTTACATTCCCAGTTCCATCTAAAGATGTATGTCCATATATACCTATATTGATATATATGTGTTCACCTTTGACAGGGATACAATCATTCCTTCGAACAGCCCTTTCTGCAAACCAAAAGGACTAACCCATCATTACTTACTGCACCACAGTTACAAACACTGCAGTTCTAAAGGCACCTTTGCTGACTCTCGAACTGCAAGTTGGAATACATATCATAATGCCGGGAGCATGCCTCCCTGCACCCCCCTCTGGGGGGCTGGGCCCCCCACAACCCTCTTACTGTGATATATGAACTCCAAGTTTGCACTACAGTGGGTATAGGCAATTATTCCCCATCCCCACTATAGTGGCATCTGCAACCAAATTGCCTAATCTGCAATGAGCGAATGCATAGTGACATTCACTCATTGCACATTCGATGCATGTATTGCAAGATTGTGCAATGTTGAGAACATACTTTTGGCCCTCCAGCTTTCGGACACATAGATTTCTCCCTTTGAAAGGTTAGCCACATATATGCTGACATATATGCATTCCTAGTGCTGTATATATGTGGACTTGTAGATATATACATATATATCTATGGATGTATGTGTATCTATGTACATATGTATTTATATATATATATATATATATATATATATATATATATATATATATATATATATTTCTATACCTATATCTACATATATAGATATGTTATATCCATTTAAAGATGAATATATATACACACACAAATACATCTACATGGCTGAATACATTCTCTGTAGTGTTGTATACCTGGGCTGGATGATATGTACGTGAAAACATCATGATAATGCATATCTGCCATGGCTTAGTGGTAAATCACTTTGTGTATGGTGTGCAGGGTCCTGGTTTCAAGCCTTGCAGGAGCTGTTTATTTTGTTGCTGGGCAGAACACAGCCGGTTGGATACAGAGTGAGTAAGGCACTTTAAAGCAGTTGTAAGTGGGTTTGCGTGACGGTAAGCACTGCTAATCTCCGGTTACGTTTTCATACACTCAGTTAGCTTCTAAATTGCTTAACCCATGTAGGCAGTGCTTAGCTCCATGCAAACCTGCTTACAACTGCTTTAAGGTGCCGTAATCACTCTCTATCCAATGGGCCGTGTTCTGCCCAGCAACAAAATAAACAGCTCTTGCAAGGCTCAAACCAAGGGCCCTGCACACCCTAGACAAAGTGATGTACCACTAAGCCATGACAGGTACACAGATATTCAATGTTTCAGAAACATATCAGCCAGTCCTGTCATGCAACAGTACAGAGAATTTATACCAACATCTAGATGTCTGCGTGTGTAACTATATTGCAACCTTAACAGATACAACATACCCATATATGTATAGATATACATATATATCAATATAGATGTTGTTTTACTAACTCTATATACATATATATCACTATCTATGCACATATACTTATATATCTATTAGCAGATAAATATATCTATACAGGTATATATGGCCATACAGCTATAGATAGCAATTGCAGGTTAACAAATACACCTATGTCCAAATGCACCATTAATGGGGTTGAGAGGCCCCACAAACTATATGTCTTGTATGACTAGGCATCCCCCCACAGCCAAACACATGCGCCCTGCAATACACTACCAAGTACAGTCTGCCTCCCATAGGACGTGTAATATGTGGAAGCCATCACCGTCCCCAGGATACAGATACACAGACACATATATGCAGATACAGATATATATATATATATATATATATATGTATGTATATATATATATATATATATATATATATATACATATATGTATATATATATAAAACGACACATACACACGCAGATATATGTACAGTAAGATACATATGTAGGAGGTGCACACAATATGGAACAGCCACTCTGCCTACAGTTAACACCTGAACAACTGGACACTGTATGGGCGACACATACTAATGTCAATCATTGCCTGCAACATATACCCATAGAAAGGTCATAGGAAAGACACCACACACAGTTTTGCAGCAATGGGAATCCTTTAGTTGTGTACTATAAACATTCTATATGCCATATCATATAGCTGTTCAAATACTGACAACCATATAAACAGAGTACTGCAACTGTGAAACAGTTACACTAATACAGTAGTCTGGAAAGGTTCACAACTGTTGCTGTCAAGCCAAGCCCTTCAGAATGTATAATAGTGCAGACAGACTGGGCCACAGGGTACCACACAATCAACAGTATGTACTGCAGGTGTGTAGTTCAGCAGCCTCTATCTACATTCTGTATAAACTCTGTAGGAAGTAAAGACGGTTTGTGATCAAATGGATTGTACCTGATACATAACAAGGCATAATGCACAGTACAGTCTGTATGGCAGGAGGCAGTAGGCTTGCAGTACCTCAAGTCGTAAGTAATTTCAATATAGGTGGAGTATACGATACTGTACATCCACATACATTGTGGCAGCTCACCCCTGATACCTCCACATTTTGTAACAGCCTAGGTCATTTATGGTGCTCCCCACCTAGACTCAATAATACAAGCCCATATATCACTGTTACATAAACTGGCCTCAGCAGTGCATAAGGGCACACATGTGTTGTGTAGGTGATGCCCACATGTATATGGCCCCAGCCCAGCTGTATGTATGTGGGATACAACAGCAGTGGACTAATGGCAACAATGGCAGTGTGATATACTCACAGCCCACTACAGTACAACCCCCAAAAGCATGACATATGTGCAAAGCTTGCTATGTAGATGGGGACAGTGGCTGGAACACAGGCACATATGTGGAACACTGTTGCCATACACTAAGCAAGGTGCTGGTGTTACAGGATAATCTGTGACATACCCTTAGTCATGGAATTGAGGTTTGATATAGACATGGATGTAGCCATGTACTGATAACATGCAACACACACACTGCCAGTGTAATATCTGACACAGGCCCTGTGTGGTGGATGGACAACACATGATAAGCATACCTCTGTTCAGCAAGAGGTTAGGCCCACAGTAGTCAGCTATGCAGACAAACTGCATTCAAAGGTACACTAGTATGTACACACACACACACACCCTGTAACACCAGTACTATGCAAAGCATTACACAACTCTACCCACAGTCTGTGTGTAGTTCCTGATCCTCCTACAAATATGTGTCCGCTTTGAGTGTGCAGGTTCTCCTGTAAGAGGTATTGCTACCTGCTGTCTGTATCACTGATGCCCACACACAGGACGGATGTCCATCACACAGGAAATGTAAAGGGACCATGCCCACATGTTGTAGGGATTTATAGTGGGTGGTTGCCATGACAGTGGTAATTCAATGTAGTACACATGTGTAATTATATATATATGGCTATCTGTTTAAGTATATGTACATATATTTCCACCATATGTCCTGGACATGGAGTGTAGCCATACACCAGCCCCTACAGTCCCAAAGCCATAGTGCAAGGGGATGACAGGTATGTATAGCAGGTATATTACTAGACTGTTGCTACTGTCATTGGGATTGTCTTCACAGACATGGTTGTGTGGATGCTGACATCTGCTTATAACATGTGTGCCATTGGCTACTGACAGACATCCTAAGGAGATCATTGTATGGTAGTGCTACTAGCATGTAATGCCCCTGGTGAGGGCAGCAGAGATATTGGCACCTATATGTGGAACTTTGGACACACCCTGTACAGTCCAAAGGTATACACATGATCTTTTAGTGCACCACATGTGTACAGGCCTGACAATATGGATGTAGACAGCCATGTAGATGGGTATAACACATAACGACTGGTATACATTTGCCACCATAGGTGTTGGATTCACACACTCCTGTCTGGCCTGACACATAATGACTGCTGGTACAGGGGTGCCATGGACACATACCACCCACTAGATATTGACATACATCTGTACAGCATTCCGCTGCTCTGTCTGACATACATGACTTTTAAGGGAGGCCCAGCAGCAGTACATCTGGCAAGTATCTGCACATAATATCCCACTGGTTAAGTATACTAAGCTGCTAGGCATGTAACAATGCACTGTGCAGGCTACAGGCAGACTGGCTCAACACTGGCCTGCATCTTGTATGGGGTAATGCACATGCACCTGCATATATAGGAGGCTCGACAGCCATGCCACAGCACAGGGCTAGATACACCTGTGTGATAGTGCATAATCACAACCAATGTGAACACAGACACAGCCACATATGGTAAGCTAGCATAATATTACTGTATATGGACTATGTGTTCTACACCAGCCTCATATGTGCCACTCACAGAATGACCCTACATATACTGGTCTGCTACACAGTTTGTTTTGATGACTGTCGGTGGTATGGGACATGTGTGTGTATGGCCCGACAAACATGTATGGCAAAACGGTACCATACAGTGGGGCAGCATGTAACATCTGAGAGAAGGGGAGCTAGAACAATGACATCTACTACAGTCTGTACACAGGCTGAAGTACATATTAACAATACACGCACTGCCGACATTCACCATCACTACACAGACCTCTGTACTGTACAATCATCCACAGAATGTCCATCTTATGTCATGAACTATAACCACTACTGTGCATGACATCTGTAGCAATCTGATATATCACTGGCTTGTTTTCAGATATGATGACAGTATTTATGATGTACAGCACATATGCACCACTTCATGCATGCCATATGTACAAAGGTTGACAGAGGTGTGTATATATACACAGGGCCAGTATAGACATGTTGCTGTGATAACTTCATATATTTTCCATTGTAACAGGGTTTGTTGCAGCATATGTCCTATGAGGGATATGAAGTCAGTAACTGTCACGGCCTTCACCCATCTACAGACTGCAATCCTCACACTACCTTCTGCATTCCACAGATTGATGCACTGTGGCTAACACATGAAACCATATGCACAACACTGTCCAGTCTGCAGATGACCCTGCAGATGGGGATTCCTAATATACATGGAACTGACATGGGAGGTATTGCGACATGTACAACAGGCATATCCAGACAAACACTGTTAAACCAACATTACTCCAAATGCAGTATAGCAGCACTTACAGTCTGTAGTCGGGTCAGGCACATCCCCCAACTGTTGGTTGCCATCTTTCCACAGTGTATGTTGTTAGAGGTAAATCCCCAATCCATTTGGGATGCTGTTTGCCAAACATCAAATCTAGTTCCTGCTCACAGTGACTGCAAATGCCCAACACCACCATGATGTTCCTAGGTATTGGAGTGTGTTTCCATACAACTGGCTATAGGAATGTTACCACAGCTGTTCCACATGCAATCAGCTAGGGGAGGGCTGCAATTCATGCAGAGGCCATCAGCTGATCATGAGCATCATGTAAAATACACATGCTGCTGCCTAAGCAAGGCAGGTGTGGGTCTCTACATCCACCAGAGAGGGAGTGGGGGAAGCAGACAGAAGCAGATACATGTCAGGGAGGGGTGGGAGGATAAAACAGAAGTATATTTGTGTCACACACCTACCAGCACAGGGTATCAAACCCCCGACAACTATGTAGTGATATCACAATTCAATGCAGTTATTGGATGCACAACATGGGTTACCTGATGTGGAGCACTCAGAACATATATGTGAGGGTGAGGACATCTGCAACAGGGATACGGTAGATATACGGCAGGTGTCATACACATGCCTGTCTGCATGAACAGGTGCCAGTGTCAACACAGGCACACTCACACAGGGACGCACACACATTGACACACTTGGCAGGGCCAGGAGTGCAACTCATCAGTAGTGGGATTGCCACAGCACATCAATGTGCAGGTATCACATGCACCACATGGGTCATACAGAAGCCGTATAGGCAAAGAGTATGAGGAGATGTCAGACATCAGACAGCCTGCTTCAGTATGCCCTGGGGGGTTGTAATGGGTGTGGATGTGGACATACACACCATACAACACACACACGAACACACAGGGTGCCAGTTCTGACATGCATGGGTGCATGTCTACATGGGTGTGTAGTGGTCAACTGTGCCAGCAGGCTGTACAAGGGTAGGCAATGGGTATACCATGTCATCAGGCCACATGACAATGGTCTGCATTGTGGCTCAAGCCTGTAGTTACTGCATTTGCCCACACAGGTGGGTATTGCATCCCCCATCCAGTCAGCTGGGTGACTATTGTGTGTGGCCAATGCTGTACACCACATGCCATGTATGTGTTCCTTAGTCAATGACATGGATGGTGTCTGGGATGTGCACACCTCCCACATGCATGTACAGTGACACATAAAACTATACCTGGGGTGCCTGGTCCATGTTGTGAACACAGATTATCATCAGATGTGCCAGTCATGCCCACCTGTGACAGGAACTGGTAATGGGCAGCTGGTTTACCCTTCACCTACATTGATAGCATGCCAACAGCATTCCCTGATGTCAGTGTCATCTGTCCATACAGGGCATGTTGTCAGGTATGGTATGCCCGTTGTGAGTCACATGTGAAGGCCCAAAGGTGGTGCAGGTGTCCATTGGGGAACATGGTGGAGGTGCACTGTCTGCATGTATGTGCATATTGGACAGATGGGCAGGGTGACATGCCCTCTGTAGCCCACTGTTATCACTGCATAGTTATTATCAGTGGCCAATATGCAGTATACTAACCACATACTGGCTGTTGCCTAGGCATGTGTGTGCATATGACACATGGGTTGAGTGTGTGCTCTGGGTAATAGTGGGGTTGCTAATTTGGATTGGCTGACCTTGATGTCACATGCATGGGTATGGCTTTGCACCCCAGCCTCCCAGCTAATTTACATCTGTTATGCCTGTATGGTTGACATTGTGATATATAGTAGTGCCACCATAAAACTAATGAGCAAAACCCCCTCCACATTGGCCACAGGTGTCACACACTCACCTCTACACAGGATACCAGTTACTCACACATGCACCTGTCATGTCTGGGAGTTGAACCCCTACCTAACTAGCTTATTACACTACAGCACTATGCAGTTATAGTATGCGCCATGGGCATTACTGGAGTACTTTTTCCCCAAAGGTGTATTTCACAGTGACTGACATCAGCAGGATTACCAAAGTAGGGCGAGTGACTAGCCTAAAATGCATTGCTCCCCACACAAACAGTGAGACACACAAAAAACATCCACAACTGTCATGTGTGGGTATAGAACCCCTAACTAAGGCCTATGTCACACTGCAGCATAGAGCAGTTATAGGTCACACCACAGGGATTACAGGGAACTTTCTCCCCAAAGTTGTATTTCACGATGAATGACATCAGCAGGCTTGGCAAAGTAGGCCATTTGAATTGTACTGCAAATGAGTAGCCTATGATGCATTGCTCCATACACAGACATTGAAACATATGCAAAACATCCAGAACTGCCATGGGTGGTGATGGAACCCTACCACAGTTCTAAATCACACTACAGCAGTACACAGTTACAGGATGCGCTACAGACATTACTGGGCTATGACTTTCCCAGAGGTGTATTTCTAGGTGAGTGACATCAGCAGCCTTGCCAACATTGAGTACATGAATTCTAAGGAGTGTGTGTGACCTAAAAAGCATTGTTCATCAATCAGTCAGAGACACACAGATTCACACACACAAATTGCTAAGTCTTGCGTTAGAACACCTACCTAATTACTTTATCACACTACAGCAGTACGCAGTTACAAGACGCATTACAGAGATTACTGGGCTATGATTTCCCCAGAGGTGTATTTCTAGGTGAGTGACATCAGCAGCCTTGCCAAAGTTGAGTATATGTATTGTACAGGGTGTGAGTAGCCTAAGAAGCATTGCTCTCTACTCAGTCAGACACACACACAAGCGCACAGTTGCCAGGTCTGGGGTTAGAACACCTACCTAACTACTTTATCACACTACAGCAGTACGCAGGTACAAGATGCACTACAGAAATTACTGGGCTATGATTTCCCCAGAGGTGTATTTCTAGGTGAGTGACATCAGTAGCCTTGCCAAAGTTGAGTATATGTATTTTACGTGGTGTGAGTGGCCTAAAAAGCATGACTCTCTACTCACTCAGACATACACATAAGCACACAGTTGCCAAGTCTGGGGTTAGAACACCTGGCCTAACTACTTTATCACACTACACTAGTGTGCAGTTACAGGACACACTACAGAGATTACTGGGCTATGATTTCCCCAGAGGTGTATTTCTAGGTGAGAGACATCAGCAGCCTTGCCAAAGTTGAGCATATGTATTGTATGGGGTGTGAGTGGCCTAAAAAGCATTGCTCTCGACTCAGTCAGACACACACACACACACACACACACACACACACACACACACACACACACACACACACACACACACACACACACAGTTGCCATGTCTGGGGTTAGAACACCTACCTAACTACTTTATCACACTACAGCAGTACGATGTTACAGGATGCACTACGGAGATTACTGGGCTATGATTTCCCCAGAGGTGTATTTCTAGGTGAGTGACATCAGCAGCCTTGCCAAAGTTGTTTATATGAACTGTACAGAGTGTGAGTAGCCTAAAATGCATTTCTCTCTACACAGTCAGAGACCGAGAGACACACACACAAACACACACTCACACAGTTGCCTAGTCTGGGGTTAGGACTACTACCTAACTAGTTTACCAGTACTTGAAAAATTCAAAAACAGCAAACTTAGAAAAGAAACACAGGAACAGGAGTACTCAGCTTTCACCACAAAAACAAAAGTATAGCCACAGACAAACAGGACTTTAATGTAAAGCGCTTTTCGTCTGCTTAAAGGCAGACTTCTTCAGACATAAAGAAAAAAGCAAGCAAACATATTTATACTCACAATGGAAAAACGTCACTAATTAACAAGTCAATTAAAAATCAATTAACTGACAAATGTTAATGCACTAATGGCTTAACCCTACAAAGCCCAGTGCAAGCATCATTCTAGCCTCAGTATATGCCTTAAAAACAAGTTATAAAATATCACATAACATTAAAAATAGACAGACTCTAATATTCAAATATTCTAATATTAAGATCTAAATATACACTGCCTTAAGCACATGTGTAACTAAACAAAGTACACACATTTACATAATAGTACTAGACTATAATTTAACCATAAACTATTATACCAGGATCTGCTTGAACTTTAAAAACAGTCCCTATATAGTCTCATGCAACTTGGTTCAAACAAAATAAAGTAAAGTAAGTAAAGAATAACATGTCATACATTTTATATATGTGTTATGCAGTAGATAGAGAATTACTCTATCTCACAAGACTTTTTAATTTCAATAAACAACTGATAGAACAGTTGTCATTCAACCCTGGGTATGAGTACGCGTTTAATCTGATCTGCCATTTGAGTTCAAGTTCTTGAAGAAGCAACTGAACTGGTGCACCTCTTTTAGATTCTGATAGGTGATCAATGACCATAAATTTAAAGTTATGATCACTGTGTATTGAAATATGTTTGGCTAGAGCAAACACACACTCACACAGTTGCCTAGTCTGGGGTTAGGACTACTACCTAACTAGTTTACCAGTACAGCAGTATGCAGTTATGGGATGCGCCATGGGGATTACTGAGCTACAGCTCTCCCAAAGGTGTATTTCACATTGGATGACCTCAGCAGGCTTGTCATGATACAGCTATGGGGAGGGCAGTGTGTGCATGGGCCGTAACCCATTCATGTAGGGGGTTGAAATGTCGCATGCGGGCACACAAGGGATTATATGCCACAGATGCATGTATACAGCTACTTGGTGACTACTTCCTTGTGCAGTCATGTTGCACAGCTGGCACGTGCAACATACCGTCATGCTGACAGATACCGGTGGCTAGTATCTGCAGTGAGTGACACCTGCACCTCATGTGTTTGGCGCCCTTTGGCTGTATGCTGGGTGGGACAGGCCCAAATGGCTCCTTGTCACAGTCACCCTCTTCAACACATCTATTTCCGTCTACCTTTGGCTTATTATAGCGTGTTGTCCTTACATATATGTCTGTATTCCTATCCACTGTGTGTGCAAGGCAGGAGTGATGCATTCTGACATGTTTCTTCACTAAGAACTGCAATTGCCAGATATGTCTGGTCCACTGGTGTTTGCTGACATGGCCTTCATGTGTTTAAGTGTGTGAGCATGCCCAGTATGGCCTTTCAGTATGCTGTTGACTGACATTGCCTTCATTCCGCTGTGTGTGTGAGCATGCCCAGTACGGCCATCTATATTGCATGTGTGGATCAAGTCTAGGTAGTTTGTACTGCAGTGCTGTCCTTTGTGTTGTACACTGACAGGTAGCATGCTGTGTCTGCAGGGTATCCATCGGTCATTTGGCATTGACTGTTAATACATTTTTGCATAGCGGGGGGGCACCTGACTATTTCTACATTTCTACACAGAGGTGGGAGGGCACACCTGACTGTTGCTACAAGTGTACATAGGATGGTTGGGCAAACCCTACACTTTTACACATTTGCTAAGACTGTACCGGTATGTCAGGCACACCATTTCAGTCTGTAGTCTTACCTATCATGCTGGCTAGAGGCATACCAGTGTACTACAGATTTTACATATTAGTTTCTGACTTCCTAGCCTTCACAACTTACATCCAACTGGCTGGCCTGCTGTAGTCTGTGTAGGCCTGGGGTAGGGGTTACCCATGGGGCTCATTCAGAGACCATAGTACAGCATTTGTTTATGTTTGTCTACACCTGTCCTGCTGGCTCTGACTGTTGTTGGGTATGTGCCCCCCAACTGACATGTGTGAGTCACTTACCTTGTGGGTGTCCCAGTATTGAGGGTGGTGCTGCAGGGCTGCCTATGTCAGATGCACATAGTACACTCCCTATACATGGTTGAGCACAGGCAGTGTCATGTTTGACATCCCTTTTACCGTATGTGCGAGTCAGAGAGAGGTGTCATTCCCTGGGTCCCTACTGTGTCAGTGCATGTGCTATGTGTTGCCTCTTTGCCAAGGCCAGGGCATACTGGGCATGCCTCCTTCTGCCTACTAGGGTAGGCTCAGGTTGTTCCTCCTCTGAGTCACTCTGCACCTGTGCAGGCCTTGGCACTGCTGGGGGGCTGTGTGGCCCTGCCCCATGCTGTTCCTGCAGCAGCTGTTTCCACAGGATCATATTGTGTAGTATGGCACATACAAGGACAATTTGGGTACATGTAGTTGGTGAGTACTGCAAGGCTCCACCGGATGTATCCAGGCACTGGAACCATGACTTGAGCATCCCAAACACGCGCTCTATTATGATTTGTGTTTGTGCATGTGCCTCATTATGGAGTTCTTGTTTGGGTGTGTGTGCATTTCTGATGGGTGTCATCAGCCATGGCTCCAGTGCATATCCAACATCCCCCACTAAGTGACCATGTGGGATGTCCCCACTGGCAAATGTCTGGTACAGCTTCATCAGATGTCAGATGTGGGAATCATGGTAGCTTCCAGAGCAGCCAGCACACATTCATTATTATACACTGGGCATCGCACACGACCTGGCAGTTGATGGAGGGGATGCCCTTGCGGTTGATGTAGACTCTACCCCGCTCACCTGATGGTGCTTTAATGCATATGTCCGTGCAGTCTATTGCACCCATTACCTCAGGGTATTCTGCTATTTGGTGGAAGAGACACATATTGCTGGTCAAAGCCTCACGGGTGATGGGGAAATATACATGCTCACCGACATTTGCTGACATAGCATCCAGGATCTGGTGGAGTACCCTGGATGCTGATGCCTGTGAAATCCCCATCATATCCCCAGTTGGCCTTTGGAAGGTACCTGTAGCTAGTATTCTTAGGCCTACACATATCTTGGTATATACTGGGATGGGTTCCCCTCTGTTAGTTCTGTGTGTGAGGCGTGGCCGGCACAGCTCAACAATTTGCTGTAGGAGGTCCCTGTCCACAGTATAGTGCTCCAGTATCTCCAGCTCATGTAGCCCTTGGTAGGTTACCTTGGGTCTGTACACTCTTCTCTGTCTCCTCACTGTGGGTTGCTCAGCAGCATTCACATCCTCACCACCCTCAGCCTGTTGCACATGCTGGTTTATGAGAGCAAAAGCAGCCCCTAACATTTTTTGTCTTGCTTCCGTTTTGTAAAATTTCCCCGTCTGTATACACGGGTAGTGCAGAGTTTTTGGGAAAAACAAGGGGGAAAGTTGTTTGCATAGTTTATAGTGGTGTGCTGGGTTGGGCTGGTCTGCTGCCTGTGTAATTGGCTGATTCTGATACATTTCACCTATCAGCTAAGCTAATTCTCCTTGATTACCTTCCTACTGCTGTTTTCCCTTCCCATTGCCTCCCTGTTTAAGCCTGTGTGCATGCCGCACAAACAGAGTGCTCAAATGTGCACAGAGCTGCTTTTTCCTGGTTTAACTTCCTTTTTCTTCCTGTAAAACCTGGTGTGCGGCGCGCACACCCGCTTACACTTTGTAAAGAGTGCTAGACAGGTTTAGACACACCCCTAGCTTAGCTGTGCTAAGCTAGGAGCAATCCCAAGCCACAGGTCTCCAATCCATTTACAGTATGCGTGACACACCCCCATGATGTCACCTATATCATAGTCTTGCACGCAACTATTTATACTTTTACACTCTTGGGACCTGCTTCACACCCTGGGAAAATCTGGGATTCACTAACCTTTCCCTCATTTGCATAAGATTGCCTGCTAATGCATAGTTACATGTCCCACACTAAGCCTCCCCCCTTAGCAACCATTACTCACTGGCCAGGTTGTCTTCTGCCTGCCATTGACTTGCATGGCAGAATACTGATTTTAGTTAGAATGCTTATTTTAGGTTTATTTTATTATTTTCCCCCCAATCCCATTTGCATGCCGTTGCTCTATGTTTAAACAGGCAAGATCGGCGAAAAAAAAAAAAGTTTTTTATTTTTTTTAAACAGTTTGCAATGTCAATGGCCTTCTACTTCACCATTGGCATGCTTCGTCAATGATATGCAGCCTTTATTTGGAGCTGTCATAGCTCCATTTTGTAGATTGCAGAAATGTACTCGATTACTAACCAAGTACATTTCTGCACACTGCACTGACAGCTGACAGCTTCCTGGATCGCATATTACCCTCTTTTGCATGGTTTTCAGCTGCAAATGAGGGTAATTTGCATACAGGAGCTCAGTCTGTGCAGGATTAGTCTAAGAGTTCACGTGCACATCCTGGGAGCTTGTTCCTGGATCGCACATCGGCCATATTGCCGAAAATAACTCTTAGACTAATCCTGCACATTCTACAGGGCTTTGTAAATCCGGGGGAATACTTTCTTTGTCATGGCTGAGGTGCTGGTAAGTCACAAAAAAGCCCTGATTAAAACAATTGATTTTATTTTTTCTGGACAATACGCTGTCCAGAAAATGTAGTCTCCATTTTCTGACAGTATCCCTTAATTCTGAACAGTCTGGAAGAATTCTGGATGTTTGGCAACCATAGCGCAGCTGATTTGCAATTCAAAAAGGCCATTTACACAAATGTCTGATGATCTCAAATGTGCTTATGCAAATGTTGAAATAATGAGATGGAAATGAGGAGTGATGTAAATCTTTGTATGCTAATGAAGTATGTTTTACATCATTTACGAGTCATAGTCAGATCTTCCCACTTTCCGTCCTGGTCACAAATGCACTATATAAAGTAAAACCTCACCAGAACTATCAGAGTTGCATCTGGTAAAAATGCTACCACTTGCTGCAAGCTTTGCCAGTTCTAGGGCTGAGTTGTAGGTCTTTGGTGAATCAAAACCGTTAGCACCCAATGGTGCTCACTGATCATGAAGGTAAAAACATAAGCAAAAGATTACTCATTGTAACTTTGATAATCAGGAAATCTTTGATAAGTTTAGAGTGGACAAGGACATTATAAGGGTGTTAGTAAGTACTTTTGACCCCCATAGGTGCAATGGAGGAATGCAAGGACTTCCTATCCATGTGGACACAAATGTATGTATAGCCCTCGCTATACTTGCTACCGGGACCTTCTGGAGACAGACTGAGATCATCATGGGGATCTCACAGGCTTCTGCCTCAAGGATACTGCAGTAGTACCTGGATATATGCTTAGAACATGTGGATCAGTACATCTATGTCCCAGTGTCACCTCAGGACCAAGCCAGTGCCTTTTATGAGCTGGCACATTTCACTGAGGTACTTGATGTGATAGATTGTACCCATGTTGAAGTTCTGGCCTCTCCTGATCCAAAGGCGGAGCACTATCACAGTAGGAAGGGCTACCATTCCATCATTTGACAGGTAGAGTGTGGGGGTGCATCACCAACGTGTCTGCCCAGCATCCTGACAGTGAACATCATTCCCATATCTAGCACACTAGTTCATTCTGTTGCATGGTAGGATGCCCAGTGGTCATCTTGTTGGTAACTGTTTTTGTTATATTGTATTTAAGTAGTTATTCGTGCTAAATGTATTGCTGAATACAATTTTTTTTGTTTGTTTGTTTGTTTGTTTTTTGAATATTGTAACACAGATACAAGAACAGGAAGTGGGATTTTCAGAAAAAGTTAGGAGTAAATTACATAAAAAGAAATGGAAACTGTGGGAACAATACATGCAGAATGAGGTTTAAGAGAATGTAGGAAAATAATAATTTATGTAATATTACTTAGATTATACATGATATATATCATTATAGATCCCATAATGTTTGCAAATCTGAACCTGTTAATATGGTTTGATTATTTTTATATAAATGTAATTTTGCCTATGTCACAAGTGATAATTCAGTAAAGGTTTTTAAAAAACATGATCATGCACTAGTCTGGTGGTGAAGTGACCCATGCTGTCTCTGCAGCTCCCAGTTCTAGTCCCAATACAAATAAAGATGACCAACTGGCAGTAGTAGTAAGAGTCCCCATGGGTCTGGCTCTTGTGCAGCATGTGGCTACATAGGTAAAGAGGTGGTATCTAGTCCACAACTATGGACCATGACATTCAGGTCAGTGTTCCCTTTCTTGTAAAAGAACGCATATAGTATAATTGATGCATATAATTATATCTGTAGGCTATGCTGTGTGGTGTATGGCCTGCTGTGTCTCATTATTTGACATTCCCACTCATCTCAAAATTTATATTTTTTTATTATGTTAGAATAATACTTATGACATTGCCTTGCCTGGGTGCTCACTGATTCCTGTTTAGTGATGTCAAAAGGCTTCAAATAAAAAAAATCTGTTTTTTTTTTTTTTTACTGCTGTCATGAATAACTTCTGCTTTAATGATTACTTAATTATACAAAAGTAAGGAATATTTACAACAGTAAAATGCTTCCTGGGTTAACCCATTGCAGATGTATATAATGCTTTCTTTATATATATATATATATATATATATATATATATATATATATATATATATACACACATACATACATACAATTGTTTCTTTGGTTATTCTCTCTGTTGTACTGCATATCAGATTAATTTTATTCTGTCGCACACAATAAATTCTGATGTCAGAAGCTATCATCATTTGTGCAGTGAGGAGGGTGAAGTGGCATCAGTAAAAGTTTACATGGCAGGATATTTATTTTAATGTGTCATTTGCTTATAATATATAAACAAAATGAAGTTTCTCTTATGTGCTGTCATGAGGTCATGATTTTCCTGATGGTTGAAGTTATCCTTTATGTGCTTTGATTGCACATTTTTATCAGTACTACATGAAAAAAGGGCCGCAGTCAGAAAATGTGACAGTAATGTTTGGATATAATCAGTTTTTATACAAAACATGAGCCAAATCTTCCTGTATCCCAGAATAACTGCTACTTAATGCAAACCAAAATAATTACCTAATAGAAATGTCAGTGTAATCCTGTAAAATTGTAATATGTTATCTACAGTTCATTCATGTAATGAATGCAATCACTTTTGTCACAAAAAAGCATATTTGCCCTATCTTCTGCTATTGTCATGTACTGATAATACTGACATTTGTATTCCTCACTGTTACTTCAAAAAATCAGATTCATCACACATGCCTGTTGATGTCCTTACCACAGCAAAACCTCTATAGTAGATTAATACATTTATACCCATGTATGCATAAGCAGTAAATTATACCAGAGTAATGATCATTTTCTGTTATCAGTAATCATTTCAACTGCTACTGCCATGAAATCCAACTTCAAATGATAGAAATTTACCAATTAGTCAGTGCTATCATAACATGTACAACATACATGTAAGTTCATTGCAAATGACCCTTAAATCAATAATGAAATAATATTGTTTCTTATTCAATAATAATATTTCTAAATATAGTTCCTTACTGTTATAAGTCTGCGGTATCCTACTGCATTTATCACCTGTCTTGGCTATTGACAAATTAATATGGCAGTGCTGAACTTATTGGCAAAAATTCACGGCCATTTACATATGTTATATGCAAATTAGGCTAATTTATGTGTATCTCTATGAATTAAACGTGTCCCATGGTACATTGGTGAATTCCAGCATTTCACTGATTATGAACTTGTGTCCAAAGTAACATGAATGCATTTCAGAGTGACATGGATGCACTGCTGATTGTTCTGAAGTCTGCAGCACTTTGCAGCTATCCCAAGCTTTCCGCAGGAATGAGCAAATGGCCCTAGACTATTCAAAATCAAATGTAGTTTAAACACAAAATGGAGTCATCTAAATGTCAGGTTTGCAGAAATTTGAGGTGTAATCCTTGTTCATCCAACATTGTGTATCACCCCCTAGCATCTCAGGTAAATCATAACTTCCTAGAAGTTAAAAGTAACACACATAGTGACATTTATTCCCCTCCCCAAAATAAATAAATTCTACTGCACTACATGACAAATACTGGTGTTAGGGTTCAAAAATAACCTTTCTCAATAAATATCATCAATAAAAATTTTTAATCATATATTTCCATTTTTATGAAGCATATAACGGAAAGATATCTTGTTTCCTTTAAGAAAACAAAAGTATGTGACAAAGAAGTTTTGGTTACAGCAAATGTTATAATAGTATCAATAGCTGTTGTAATGATCATGCTAGCAAAAAGGTTTTGTAAAGACATTGTCACACATGTTCTAACCCTGGTTAAGACATCCCTGATCATACTTTCCTCAGACTAGTTCTGGCACTTCAAAAGAAGCAACTCCTTTGAAGGCATGAGGCCACACTCCTAGCTGGTCCAGTAAGGAGACCATGATCATGCACCACCTTCCACATGATTTGTACCTGGATAAGTCAAGGCATGCACAAAGCAAACTGCTTGGGAAAAGATATTTGGCAGGAGTTGGGTGACCACCTATCATCCATGACAGATATAACCCACTCCGGCCAGCAATCCTACCACAAGTAAGATGTTTTGCAAAAGTGTGGAGTTGACCAGCTTCCTGAGTGAGCAGACCAGGTTGTGACAAGAAGGCCAGAGTTCTATAGTAAGTAAAATACAAAATAAATTTTTTTAAATGAGGCATATTATAGATAAAAGACAGTTTAATGAGTTTGCATAACTACAGGTATTTTCAAAGAAAGATATGTGTACCTGAAAATATTATGTGTAATGCCATTATGAAATGCATAGGAAATCATGAGTATGTTTGTAATCATAGATGCATTTTTTAACAAAGTTACATATCGGTAATGTGTTAACAGGGTGTAATAATATATACAAATGTCACATACGTGTATTAAAATAATACTCTGTAAATCATGTACTAGGATACAAGTATAAGTAGTTGTGACTGGATTTATAAATAATAAAATTACAATTATAATTACACATTTATAATTTATTACTATTACAAAAATTACTTATAATAGTTACATTCCATTTAGCCATGTTTTGTTGGCCATATAAATATAACTAAAACAGTTGTTTGTTCTAAGGTATTTCTAACTGCACATACAACATGTCTGAAGTCTCAAAGATCACACCTTATTTATACTACAGGTTTTGGGAGGGGTGGGTTTGCTGTGCCAAGTGAATGAACAGCAACAAACTTTACTGAGAAAAGCTGTTTTACTTCATTAACTATGAAAATAGAAACATTTGTACAGAGAAGGAAATGCAAACTTTCATAAATTGCTACACCTGTGTTTGTGAATTAGTTATACCTGAACACAGTATTATATCCATTTTGAAAACAATATTCCACACACGTTTTGTACTAATTATTTTCCAACTGAATGATAGGGAATATTAGCACAGTATTGTATTAATTCAAAAAGCTATGGGTGTGTAAGGGAAAATAAAAAAAAAGAAAATAAAAAGGAGTTATTGCATAGACAGGAATAAAGACATGCATAAGACGTACAAACACAGATAACAAAGAATTGCCTTCTCTCTTTTAATGATAACTGAGGAAGAAATTAATACAATCACCAGCGACAACAGCAGAGTAGAAAGGTTGGTTGAATCTTCTGCTTACTATAACTGAAGTCCAAGAGAATTTTTTTTGTCTTTCTAGTTTGTAATATGTACAACAAGCATACAAAAAGGGATTTAAAATCATTATAGTACCGTAAAAATAAAAGTGAAATATATGTGTGTATAGCTGATGTATTTTTTTCAAAGGTTTTCTTTATTAGTAATAAGACAATCATTTTTATAGTTATGCAGATGAAAGAAATGCAACTGCAGCCATTGCAGTTCAAGCTAATGTTATTGCTTTTAACCTGATTACTTTGAATAATTACAAAGAGCATTTTAGTACTATATTAAATGCATTGCATGTACATACCGTGAGAGATACGCACACCTTTCAAGAAGTTACAAGCCATTGCCATTTGAATTCATAGTTTCATAGTTTCATAGTATAGTACTAGGCTATCTGCCCTGGGGCATTTGTAAGCCTAGCCATAGTGATGTGGCTTTTGCCACCCCATGAAGTACAAAAAATGTACAGAATAAATTTAGAATACTGTGCCTCTGTCTAGTAGTGACACAAAGAAGGTCCCCTTATATAACAGAATTAGTTTACTGTGCCCCTGTCTAGCAGTGACACAGATGTGACCCCCGGGGTAAACTTACGATCTCCCATCCACTCATCAAGATTTCTCTTGAAAAGAGTCAGTGAGGGGCTCTGCCTAATACAAACTGGGATCTTGTTCCAAAGCATGGGCAGCCTCTGGGTTATGAATCTATCCCTCCAGCATGTCCTATTCATACTTGTGCCGAGGTTTAGGTCTTTAGCTCTCGTGGTCCTGGTGGATTTGGATTTTTTGAGGTGGAGCATGTCCATCAGATCCTGATTGGACATGGCCCTGTACGTCAGGCAGAGATCACCTCTGAGCAGGCGGTATGCCACCGAATAGAGCTGAAGCTTCTTTAGTCTGGCAGAATAAGACATATGTTGGAGACCCTTGATCCTTTTGGTGAGGTACTTTTGTGGTCTCTCCAGCTGTTGCAAATGCCGGGTGAGGTACATACCAAATGGGGCATTGTACTCAATCATGGGTCTGATGAGGGAGGAATATAGGGGTACAATGACATCCTTGGATCTGGATGCGAATCCCTTCATGATGAGGTGTGCAAGGTAGAATGTTTTTCTAACCACTTTGGCAACGTGGGTGTCAAATGAGAGGTCGCTGTCAACTTGGGTCCCTAGGTCTCTGATTACTTTTTCCATACTCAGTGGGTTGCTGTCTATGTGATAATTTGTGGGTACTTTGTTTTTCCCAAAGGGGATGACTATACATTTTTTGGCATTTAGTTTAAGGCCGTGACTCCGGCACCAGTTGTCCGTTTCCATGAGGCCTTTTTGTAGGATGTGTGTGTCTGCTGGTGTATCGACTATGGCGCCTAGTTTGCAGTCATCTGCAAACTTTGTCAGCCACAGCCCTCCCATGTTTGCTTTAACATCTGAGAAATAAATGCTGAACAAGAGGGGTCCCAGGACAGATCCCTGTGGGACACCACTTGTGACTGGCTTTGAGTCTGACATTGCGCCAGCGATTTTAACTTTATGGGTTCTGTCCTTTAGCCAGTTTGCAACCCATCTAGTGACATAAGGGTTTACTTTTAAGCTGTTGAGCTTATCTATGATGCCTGAGTGGGGTATTGTGTCGAAGGCCTTAGCCAAGTCCAGGTATGCTGTATGAACTGCTTTGCCCTCATCAATGGCTCTAGTGACTGTTTTGAAAAAGTCAACCAGGTTTAAAAGGCAGGATCTGCCCTTTACAAAGCCAAACTGGGTGGGGTCAAGTGTCTGTAGGTCCCCTATGTCTCTGTTTATGAGTTCCATAATGATTCTTTCCATAGCTTTGCAGACCAGGCTGGTTAAGCTTATGGGTCGGTAGTTTCCAGGGTCTGTAGAGGCACCCCCCTTGTGGAGTGGGACCACTGTTGCTGTATGCCAGTGTTCAGGTACATATCCCGAAGTAAGGCTAAGGTTAAATAGCATTTTTATGTGGGGGTTTAGCTCCTCTTGGAGTTCACGTAACACGCAACCCGGGATACCGTCAGGTCCCATTGATGCTGTGTTTTTTGCTTTGTTTAGGGCGGTTCTCACTTGGACATCTGAGATGACAGGGAGATTACATTCAGCTGGGATAAGTATTTCTTCTTTTGGGGGTGAAGGAGGGGAGAAATTTGCACTGAACCTGTCAGCCAGAATGTTGGCAATATCTGTGGGTTCAGTGTATTTTATGTTGTTGTGAACCAACTCTGAGCATATCTGAGGGTTTCCACCCAGGTTTCTAACATAGCTGAAAAAGGCTTTGTGGTTATCTTTAGTGTCCTTAGCAATTTTTCTCTCAAAGTTGGCCTTGGATGTTTTTATGAGAGAACGTAGTTTTCTGCTAATGTTGATCAGAGATGTCTTCCCTTCATGGGATTTTGCTCTGACGTGCAGTAGCTTCCTTCTTTTGTTATACAATTTGTTTATGGCTGAGGTCCACCATACAGGACGCTTACCTTTGGTGGAGAGGGACTTGGATTTGTTTGGGTTTGCATGATCCATGCATTCTTGGAGATGTCCATAGAAAGCATTTGTGAAGGATTCAGCATTGTGGGATGTGGTATCCACTGGCACAGTGGGCTTAAAGGATACCATCTCAGTCTTAAGAAGAGTGAAGTTTGCTTTTGAGAAGTTTTTCACTGTGGTCTTTTGTGCTCGAGGTGGAGGTGGGATATGTATATCCAGGGTGATTAGTTTGTGGTCAGATCTCACTAGTGAGGGGTATACTTCTGGTGTGGAGCATTTTGTCCCCATGTTTGTGATGATCAGGTCTAGTATATTATCTCCCCTAGTGGGAGAGGTGACTAGTTGTTCCAGTGCATTTGAATTTATGAATTCCAGGAACCTTTGGGCTAGGGTATTAGGGCTAGAATAATGTACCCAATCTATGTTTGGGTAGTTGAAGTCTCCCAGTATGATGGTATTTTGTGATACATTCATATCCTCCAATGTCTTCAGGAAGGCTGAGTGGGGTTCTTGAGATTGGGAGGGTGATCTGTAACATGCTACTAGTTGTATAGCAGTTTTGCCTATGGTTAGTTGCACCTGTATGGTCTCTGATGCTTCATGTGTTGCTACTAACCTGGAGGTGCGGGTGTCCTTGATGACTATGGACACTCCCCCTCCCTTTGTGGTTCGGGCCGGGTTTTGGGGCCAAAAAGCATGATACGAGGTATAGCCTGGTAGTGCTGGGGTGCTCTCTGGAGCCTTGAACCAGGTTTCAGTTACTGCACAGACATCAATGTTCTCCATGCTGAGGAGTGCATCAAGTGCCTGCATCTTGAGATTTAGACTTCTGGCGTTGAGCAGCATTACCCTTAGTTTTTTTCCATTTTTGCTTTCTAAGGAGGTGGGTTTGTCTTTTGAGCCTTGCCTAAAAAAGGCACTATGGGGGTGGCAAGAGCCTTAGCCAATATCTGGAAGCCCAGTGGTGACGGGTGTAAGCCATCCCTTGCGAAGCAGCATGGCTTGTCCAACATGTCATCCCAGGCAGACAGACATTGGATCCCCTTAGAATGACACCAGTACTTGAGCCAATTGTTAAAGCTGATCATCTTGTCTTTGTATTGTGATATCATTCTTGGTGAGGGCAGGATGCTGCTCAGGGTCAGGGTCATACCAGCCTGGGCTACATAATCGGAGAGCTCCTCTATGTCTCTTTTCATGTAGTCCAGGGAGGTACGTCTCAGGTCATTCACACCAGCATGGACAATGATGGAGTCATATTTGTACTTGCTTTGGAGTGACTTGAGTGCGTGTGTTATGTGGCGGATCCTAGCTCCCGATAGACAGCTCACAGTCACCTTCTCCTTGTTCAGCCTGGTCAGCGGGACATCAGTGTGTCTGACTATAGAGTCACCTATTACTAGTGTATCAGGCAAGGTGTTTGGCCTTAAGGGCTGTGATTGGTTGACACACTGATTTATTGAAGTATGTGTTGCATGTGTTTTGTTTTGAGGTGATGGATTTTTGGATGTCTGCTTTGGGAGCCTCTGTTGTTTTGGTAAGTTTTTTATTAGAGCCTCCGAGTATGTCTTTGTGTTTTTATGTGTTTGGTTTGCAGTTGTGGTAGGTATGTGTGGGACTGGGATTGTTGTGTGTGTGGTTGCCATCTCCTCCTGTCTGGTCATGCCAGCCCTGAGTTGAGAGAGTTCAGCCTCCAGTTTGGCTATATAGTTGCATTTCTCACATGTATTTGTGTTTGTTGGGAGGAGGAGATGGTTGTCTGTGTACAGGAGACAATTGTAGCATTGTCTCAAGATACCCAGATTGACCAGCTGAACTGGAGACGACACCAGTAATCTACCACTCGACATGCTAGAACAGTATAAGGGAGTGCTGTACCTTTAAGGGAAGTGGATATTCACAGGGGTGGTAAGTAGATGTAGTGCTTTACTTGGTACGAGAGTGCTTACTTAGTAGAGAAGTATTAAGATCAAGTGCTAGGCTTATAATATAGTGAGTAGTCTGGTTATACTAAGAGTAGAGCTTCCTTAAGGGAAAATTTGAAGAGCAGACTTGGCGGAGCCAGAAAAAGTTTAACCTTGTTTAACCAGTGCTGCTTATGCACACAACCACGCAAAGCCGTGCAAACACGGATTTTAAACAGTGAACTACAAAAGAGCTAGAAATGGTCCAAAACAACCAACTACTACAGCTTCTTGTGCTGAGGTCACTTCCTACAGGGACAGATAGGCTGCTCAGGGCTCCCCACTCCCACTGGTGAGCAAAGAAACTTCCTTCTATCCAAGTAGGGATCATCAGAGGGATGCATAAGCACTACTCATATCATTCTTCCTAAGTACAAAAGAACATCCCAAATCAGTACCCCTGTTGTATGCATAAGCACCTCCCGTACATAACTTTTACTTCAATAAATATTTTCTGAAGTATTTCAGTAGTGTATGGAATGGCATGTAAACATTAATATGTGCGTTTTCTCTTTTACATTTCTTCTCCTATATTGTTTTGCTTCCCTCTCATTTATTTTCATTTTTTTACAGCTTCAAATCCCTCAGGAGCAGGCTGGGCATGTACCTCCTGTGCTAGGGACAGATCACCCTCTGTCTGTCTGGGATGTCCTCTTAGGGTCAGGGTGGAGGCACTAGTCCTAAAGGCAATACAGCATGTGTCACCCTTGCAAGCATCATAGAAAGGGGGCTTCAGATCTTAGAAGAGGACATACTGGTGGAAGTAGTAGGTAGGTAGTAGACAGGAGTATTCAGCCAGTCAAAGCCTCTATTCAGTGTGTTGAAGACAGGCTCCCCTACCAGGTGTCAACCACTGCACCAACACAGGCCGCAACCCCCTAAACATCAGGGTCGGTCTTTGCAAAACCATCTGGGATTGGATGTGTTTGAGGCTTTGTGGACTAAGACTCCAACAAGCACTTCATCAGCCCTTCTTCTCTTATCCTTCTTCCTACACCATCTTACCTATTTCCCACCCACACTATGTCTTATATTAAAATTTGCAAAAAAATAGGGGGGTATATTCCCAGACAAAAATAGTGTGCCCATCCTCTCCTACCTCCTCCAGTGCAAACCCTCTTAATATTTACTTTGCGTGTTCTCCTCTTTGTTTTCTCTCACCTTTTTCACACTTTCCCATCCCCCCTTTTATTATTTAATAAACCATCAGGGAGTTCACAAAAGGTTACACCTATATAAAGAATTATAAACCCCTTTTCTTTTTAAAAAATCCATTATGGGAACTGCACAGTCTGCAGCTTTCCTTAAACATTTTTAGAGTGACGGTGCTCAGCTGTACTCGCCCATGATCTCCAAAAAAAAAAAATATACGAGCACCCATGATTTTGGGAAATAATTCTCAACTTCATAATGCTTACTCTTTTCTGATAAGTGGGCATGTTTTTAAAAAATACTTTGCTTTTCCATATTCATCACAAATAACAGATGCCTTTTGCTGACCTTATTTACATATCCATGTAGCACCTCTATTCACAGATAACTATAAGCCATTTGTGAAGCCTTGGATTATGAATACCAGCCTTTATGTATTTATATTTATTTATTTCAGTTTCATATCTGTGTAAATGTTCTGGTCGACAGACCCTTTTCAGATGCAACCTAGGCACCATGGTGCAAGACACAAACAGAAAATTATACGTTTATGAAAGAATATAAAGAGTTGTACATAGTATAGTAACAAAGTAGAGACACTACATCTGTATTTTATTTACAATTATAAATTCAAATATTATTCTTATTATTATTATTTACATTATGTACAACTAAGGTAGGCATTGTTGTTAAATGAAGTTATTTATTTAAGTCAAAGTGTTAACATGCCCTAAGGATTATACAGCAAGCAACTTCTCTTCTGTTCATGAGTTTGCATTCCCAGGTTATCAGATGCCCAAGTCATAGGGTGCCAAGGGGAATTCCTCAGTGATTGCCACTGATAATTACTTCTAGTGTGGTTTCTGAGTGTGTGCAGTGATTTACTTCATACGGGCGATGTCTCCCTTCTTCATGTTTGTGCACCCAAGGTTGTGTGGGCTTACCCTGCCACTGAATGGTATAGAGGGACTTGCTCCCTGCAAAAACCATTTACCATTAGAGTTTTCATCCCTGTGTGTTAAAGACATTTTGTTTTGCAATTTTGTTCATCGTTTTTTTTTGCCACTTTGGATTTCATTGTGGAATCACAGCGAATGTATATACAAAAATATATTTTGTGGGTATATGTGGATATATTTATACAGCAAAAATAAAATATTTTGGGGGGATTTATTAATGTAGCATATTGAAAATATGTTATAAGGACATATAGAAATGAAAACTTACCATGAGAGGAATGTCACTGTATAAAGAGGTAGGTAAAGGCAGTTTAAGAATGATAAATACCTTAGTTATTTTGTTTAGTAGTTTCTGTAATGTAAACATAAAAGAGCATGAAAAAGGGAAAGGCATGCACCCAGGTCCTAAAATGTTTTTGCTTGAGATGTCTGCAAACATAGACTGTTTTGTAATATGGAAAATTGTGTTATATTCTTTAATAGAAAGTTTATAGTTTGTTATGGGGCAAAAAGCTGAAAATATTAAAAGGTAAATGAAAGGGTCGACTCACAGGAGAGTTTTTTTTTTACATTAAGGGACTAGAAAGCAATGTAAATGAAAGCTGGTAAAGTAAGTTAGGATATTTCGTACAAAAATAATGAAATGATGTTATAATCTGGGTGGTGTCCAAACATGGGTATAGATACAAACATGAAAATAAAGAAGTAATTGCTGAAAAAAATTGAATCCAGAATCATGGGCTTTATATGATATAATGCTTAAGGTATTTACATCCTATATACAAGGTACATGGTTTGAGTCTATCAACTGTAAAGATAACTCACCAGGAAAAACAAGTAAGCCATATGGTCGAATATTGTGTGTTTGTGGGTTCAGAGGCCAGATTTGTATTCTTTATTATTGAGAGTTTCATAATAGTTATTGTTGAGTTTTGCATAATGGTTAAGGTGTTTCCCTCACAGACCCAAGGTACAGGGTTTAATTCTCACCTTTGTTTACAGCCTAGTTATTGTTTAAGCATCTAATAGTCTGCAGACTAATTGCCTAGCATTTTCCTATGAACCATTGTCCTACCTCATCTACTGTAGACTTGAAACATGAAATTTTTTCCTACGAATTCTGGCTACATATCAACTAACTGCGAGCTTGCAGGAAAAAAAAAGAACAGAGAAATTATATTTAGGATAACTTCATACAAAAAGCACTCGTACAAAAAATAATGCCCCTAAACAGCATATGGCATAGAACTGTGCAGTACAGAATACAGTGTATTAAAGTGGCCAGCCACCAGATCAGAATGGTATTAAAGCTATCACACATTGTAGGTTGTGGACTACCTTCCATGTGGCATGACAAGTCTTCTGTTTACTGAGTACCCTGCAGTACCAAATCAGAACAAGGCGACCACACAGGAGGAAACCCAGATGACCTCCAGAGCTCTGACATAATTGCTACAGTACCCTCATTGTTATACTCACCTATGCAGGGTGCAGTATGGTGTTGTACAAGTGATGTGGAATATGTTTTGTCTTCCAAATCCTTGCTTGTCACTTCTACCTCCTTATGGCCATTGCACCATATACTAGGCCTCCTTTCCTTAGCCATATTATATTGAGTGGTCTGTAGTACTGCATTTTGTGGTGAAAGACTGTTGGCATGTTTCCTCTACAACAGATGAAATAATCTGTGGCTTAGGAAGTATTTTTGTCTTGCTATCTTTCTGTGGTGGTTGCAGCTGTTTGTAATTTGGGGAATGCTGCCTTGTGTGTGGTGTAAATTGGCAGGGTCTCTGCATGTGCATCTAATGCTACTCATCTTCCAGAAGCAGCATATTTTGGTAAGCTGTCTGATGAGATTTGCTTTGGATCTACTCACCAGTTTCTGATTTTGCATGAGTTTTGTATAGTGCCGTCATGTGAAAAGAACTGGATGCTATCAGTTTTTTATGTATCATTTAATAAATAACACCTAACAACCATGCATGACTCAACTGTCCAAATTTGTGTAGAATGTGTAGATTTTTGCTTCATATTTTTGGTCTGTTCTTCATAAGATATATAATTTTCTGGCAAATCATTGAAGATTGAAGTCATTAAATGATTTCAGACACTTGAGTTTCAGACTTCATGTTCTTCAGAAAAATACATGATAATGCAAAACCTGTTATGCTATCAACATTTTAAGTTTTTAAGAACCATATTTAAAATCTGTCCTTGATTGTCACCCTTTGTCGTCCCCATTATTTTAAATTCTCTGCATTTGAAAGGTATGCCGCATGCTCTTTGATGGAGTTTCTGGTAATCAGGCAATGTATCTCATATCTCTTCCTCCTCTGCCCCCTGCCATACTAAAGAGCAAAACAGGCTCCATTTATTTATTTATTCTAAAAGAGCTCTGTCCTGTAGATAGCTAGTAACAGGAGGTTGCTCCTAAAATACATCATAACCATTGGTTAGATATCCCCCTGGCCCCTGATTTATGCTCATACCATGTAGAACAGTTTCAGATTTTGCTCTGAACAGCTGCTCACTCCCATATTCCACACTGCCTCCCCAATATTGTTTAGCAATGTTAAAAAGGATTGTGTTACTAATGAAACCATGTCAAAAAAAAAAAAAAAAAGAAATGTAATCATGCCAGAAGTCAGAGAGGAAGACCCCTGCTCGCTAGCAGTTTAAATCTACTTTCCCATGATGATAAAATGCTCCCAAACAATTGTATGCAAAAATATGAGACAGTATACATCCTCACTGTAAAATATGTCTTATACATCTCTCAGAGTTAATGTGGTTTCCAGTAACTTAACACAGGATTCAAAGCCCACTGTATTACATTGTTTATTACATCTAAGAGCATCATTTTCACCTTTGAGGAAAAATCATCATAGCTTATCCATTATAAACCCTAGCACCTGACAAAAATAAGTTAATAATTTGTTGTGCTCCAGCTACTTATGATGAACACTTACCTGTGTCATGGGAAGTTTATAATAAGGGATTTTTTTTTAATTATAGAGCAACATTAAATGTATTAAACAAAAAATAAAGATCACGCACAACCGCAAGCTGAAGTCACTCATTCCACCAGCAGGTATTGCAGTGTTTGTTTTGGCTTACTTGCATCAGTTATACAATTCCTTACTTTCACCATGCAAATATTGATTCAATTTATAAATATTTGAAGGACTGATGCAGATCTCAATAACCAGGAACTCCTGCACATGTGATATTGCTTAGGTTGTAACAAAAGAATATTAGCAGAATTTCATTCTGCTAGACAAACACTATTATTTAATTTAACTGTTCTAGGATACAGGATTGAATACAGTGAACTGCAAATGTATATACTTATATGTAATATGAAGTTCCAGTTAAAATTCTGAAGATCACAACTTCACTCGTTAGGAAAAGTGAAACTAAAGGTGAGAATATGGGGAATATATGTGTATGTAAGTATGTGTGTGTATATATATATATATATATATATATATATATATATATATATATATATATGTGTGTGTGTGTGTGTGTGTGTGTGTGTGTGTGTGTGTGTATCATATATATATATATATATATATATATATATATATATATATATATATATATATATACATTACATGTGAGTCTGTGGTTCTTCTGAGTATTTCACTTACCCTGAGGTACAACAGTTTCACTGTTACTATATATAAGTAGAAAAGCTGTGAGGGTTAAAGACCTCTACATTAGGGTTCAGAGGAACAAAGCCCCCATTTTAAAACACAGCAATGGTGTTGCAGTTTATGTCAACATTGGTGTATTTTTTTTTTTTGCCAATTACACTTTATTTTTTATAGCTGCAGAACTTGCGTTTCTGATTCTGAGCCACATCCTGAAACAAGGCTGTTTTGCAATATCAGAAAGAAGCATTTGCACTGTGCTATATGTCCTAGATATAGAAACGGACACGTAATGCCTATTAATCCATGGTATGACTACTTAGATGTCATCTATGTAATAGTTATATTGTTTAGATGCATTGTAAGTTCTGTAAAACTGAAACTCTCCCTCGTGTCTCCACTGGTCTCCCCTGTAAATGAGCAGGCTTGCTCAGTTAGACATTCCTAGTAAACAAAGCAGAATTTATTAACTGAAGCTACTTTGCAACTATATTTACATTCTTCCCTTAGCTAGTAAAGTTGTTAAATGTCCAAGGGAAATTTTACATTCATCACAGCAACCAGGCATGAATAAGTTTCTCCGTCATGCTATGAGAATGAACCAAGGCAGTTACATAAACTAATACATGGATTTGTATTTAACAGTTTTTTTTATCCTGGCATGCTAAATAACATTTGATATGTCAAGGATTGAATAAAACCCTGCTAAGTAAGCCATCCTAGATTATACACTAAATGTTATTATATGGCACTTAACTGTTTAATACTTCTTCTCTGTTGCACCTGACAAGAATCACTTTTATCACAGACACAGCTGCCTGATTCAGACAACATCAGCAGTAATGCCCTAGTAAATGGATATTTACAGAATATTAGCTCCTTGGCTGGGAAAAACTGCACTAATCCATTCAACATAACTAAATGTTCATTTCCTTGGAGATGATGTTATGTAGCTTTGTTTATACAATCATATACTGTGCAGAATCATGCATCATTCAGCTGAAAACTATTTGAAGTGTCCCTAAGAAATGAATGCCCAGCTTGGCACCAAACCATAGCTTTCACTACCCTTATAAAGCATTAAAGCATGCCATTGTTTTAAAGTTGAGTCTTCAATATTTGAATAGCATGAGACTCCACCTTAAGGGACCTTTATTATCCAGCAGATGACCCCGCCTTCTCTTGCTTGGAAATGTAGAGTATATAGAAGCATGTTTTAGATTGTATAGTCTGGTAATTTAATTAGTAACGCTTATGAAGTATTTTGGCAGCACACAAAAAAACTTCTTGAAATGATGCCAAAAACTGTTTTACATTTGATGTTTAGTAGACATGCTTCACTCAACTCTTCATAAATTTGGTACTTTATATCTTAAAAGGAGTATTCCTCTGGCCAGCTGTAACTGTTTCATTCTCATGATTAAAATGCTCATTAAGTTCCTACTCCATGTTTGACCCAGCTGTGTTAACTAACTGCAAATCATTTCTTTAACAGATTTAGCTTTTCCTTAACAATATATTTGCAATTTTTTTCATTCCTGCATTCAAAAGATGTTCAGAAATGTAATGCTTAATAATATATAAATATTAATTTAAAAAAACAGCTTAAAATGGTCTGTAAAACATTGATTGTTTTATGTCTTTGCGTGTATCTCACTTCATGAATATCATAAATAACAGATTATTAATATGCCATCCTTTCTGCCATATAATGGCAAACGCTTTTTGCTATGCAAATGTTTTAATGGTAATCAAGCTCTGGATTTCTTCAGGGAGATGTATGTTAGTTTTTCTCAAGCTAGGCTTCTCCCAAAGGCTTTCCTTTAAGCATGTTTCAATCAATTCCAATGCAACATGAAAACAGACTCCGAGAAGTAGTTGGAGGGAAAATAATAATAAAGATGGGGGAGGGGAGACAGTAAGAAGCATGCCGCTACATAATGGGACCAGCTACACACACGCACCACTGCCTATTTCCAAAAAGGAAGCCAGTTACCTGGAACTTGTACATCAGAAATAATATTATTAATCATTCTGCAGTCTGAAAATATATCAGGGATACATCTTTAAAGAAATCAATGGCCTCTTACAAATGTTTGACTATCGATGTATTACACATGACTTTTGACCAGGTAGCATGTGTTTCAGACAACCTTCTGTCTGAGTTTCGAGTAGCGGTTTGCTTTAGTAGAAGTAAGCATGACTGCAAAAGCAAATTAACTAAAACATTCCACAGGGTAGCTTAAAAGACCACTTGACTTCAAACACTAATTTTTTAATTTGCATGCAGTGTGGAGGCAGACTTGGAAACAAAAGAAAACTGGTGGCTACAAATGATTGTATAATAAAGTGTGCAATTTTCACAGGATTTTTTTATATGACTTATTAAATATTTTGGTAACATAATTGTCTTTTCTGCTGACATTTTCAAAGCACTGTGCTCTGCTTCTGTTGGGTCTCTTAAGATCTCCAGAACAAAACTGGTAATTATATTAAATATACATAGACAATGAAGAGAGTGTTTACATAACAGTGCCCATAAATATCTGATTGAGCAGTCATTGTTCTCAAACCCCTTTTAAGCAGCTCTCAGAGGAATCCAGTTCTAATGACATGATGGTTTAAAAGATGTTACTCAGTCTTGTTCCATATTTAATTAACTTTCTTTTTTTAAACATGTGATGGTAGAGACAATAACAAATAGCTCTGAAAAGAAAGAGAGCTTTGAAACATGAGTGAGACCTTGTCGGTCTTTGTGCACCATTCACAAAACAAGATCTGCATGTCAAAGTCCGTGGCTAGGGAATTTCTGTCTCCCTTGGGACATTATTACAGGCATATTCATAGCTCACTAATAATACAATTAGAAACTCAAATTAGGAAACAAAGTGCTTAATGAGCTCTCTGAATGTGTAAAAAACACATTTCAGGTCACTATACTGCCTACTGCAACATACTTACACATGAATATTTTTAGAGATGGGAATAGCATACTATTACATTATAAAGTATTCTGATGTGCATAACTGCTATGTGAGTAAATTTAAAATCAGGAACTATATTCTACCAAGAGCACAAATAGAATAAACATTTGAAGTAAAGCCATGAATATTACCGATGGTAGTCTTACATCCTATTCAGTTTAAATAAGAAATGCTTAATCATTTCCTCAGCTATTTGGCAGAATTCAGACACACAGGGGATACCTAAGGGGTTTATTTGTTTATTTTGTCCTCATTTTTATTTGGTGAAGACATAGCAAGCTCTATCATATCACTGCCAAGCGCATTCTGAGATCTCTGCCAGTGATGGCGAATGAAGTAGAGAACAGAAATAAACTCAGCAATTTTTCTGAAGTAATATTAACTAAACTTTAATTTCCTCCAGGATAACTGAAGGCATTACCATTTCATACTACTTCTGGCAGGTTCATGTGTACTCCATATTTTCAAGCTACACTGTCTGTTTTCTACCGTTACACAAAGTGGGTGGCACAAAGTTGGTAGCCAGTGAAACACAGAAGACAGTGAGAGATATAGGCCATTTAGTCCCGCTAATCTGACAAGGACTTTACATACACTCTAAAGCAGTTAATGTTATCTAATACAGCAATATTTCCTGCACTACAGTCAGTGTTGGATTATGGGCCTAATGAGTCGAGATTTGAAAATTACATGGGCCCTATACTTTTAGTGTGGCAATAGCACAAGATTTTAGACTAATTGGAAGTAAAACAACCACAAGGGTATACTTTGTCAGTCCCCTGGTTTATCTGGTCCTGACTACAATGAAAATGTTTCCAATTTTCACATGCTGTACAATTGTCTCAAGAAAAACAGTTTTTCTGATTTCTGTTTAAACTTTTTTCTCTACAGTATATATTTATGGTATATGGTTCTCACACTCTCATACACTTATCAGACTTGTAGCATTTTGTTTTAGATAATTGCTGAAATCCTTTCAGTACTAGAGTATCTCAGTGGTACCACTCTTCTGCCTGTATCGGTCTCCTGAAGAGAGGTTTATCTCTGTTAGGAAACCATATGCTTTTATGTAGGGCTGAAAATTCATTCTGCAATTGGTGCTTTCCCTAATTATGTTTTTTCTAACTGTGCATAGTGTTATGTATGAGGCTTTGTTAGTGGCTTGTAGATGTTGAATTTTGCCTGGCAGCATCACTTGGCATTGTGTAGCCACTAGCATGATAGATAGAGCAGCACAAAACCTTTTGCAGCTCTGTAGTAGCAACTGTTCCAGATTCATTCCCTGCCTTACAGCTTCCACATTACCCCTATGTAGTACAATGTGCACAGATTAACTGTTTCCAATTTATACTACATTTTATTTGCTAGTCTCTGACCAACTCTTCCAACATCAGTGAGCTATAAATGTTTCTGAGCTCCTCTTATGCAACCACTGTTTAACAACTCCTTGTATTTGACTTATCATATACAATGCAGCTGACTGAAGGGAAGAGCAAAGTATCCCACACCTTCAGCTTATAATTTCACAAATGATTGTTATGCTTACACCAGTATCTGAGATGAGGACCAAGATCCTTATACAGAAACATAACTAAAACATCCCATCCTTATCAAACGTGTGAGTTTTCATAGCATTGCAAATTATGTTTAGCATATCATTATAACAATTTCAGTGCGCATGTCACAGGCACTGGCACATCCATGTATGAAGAGGTATGACAGAATGCCATTTAGCTTTGTATGTGATCCACTGATTTGAAAAGAATGAAAAAAATCCTTCTGAAGTTACTATTAGAATGCTGCACAGTCCAGGAATTTAATTTAACCTTATAAACACTGAACGTACAACATAAAAGGTTATAAACATTAAACATCACAAAAATCTGTGGAGTACGAGACAAGAAAATGTTTGATTAGAACAAATTTTATGTGATAATAAGTGGACTACTTCAAGGGATAAATGGTTCAGGATTAGAACTGATTTCCTTATTACATTTATGCATTTTTGCTAAGCAAGTAAGGAGTTTTAGCCATGACCTAGTATCAATACAGACAAAGGAACTAGAAATTATGGTACACATTTGTAAATAAAATACAAGTAGAAAGTACATGTGCAAACATTTATTTAATATTTGTTAACTGGGTAGGTGGGCTAGTCCAAAGACCCTCTTTAGCCATGATCCGAAAGCACAGAAACAAAAGCAAACAATATGAATAATCAAGAAGCACACAATACATAAGTACAAATACAAAATCAAATGTTTTCAAAGGGTCTTAGAACAAACATATGCTTGTTGCAGATCCCTACCCTTCTTACAAAGTCTTACGTACAGAAAAAAAATGTTTCAGAGAGAGCTAGCAGTGAAACCAAAGTTATTTAAAATACTTACAGTCTATACATAGTCTATTTTGAATTTCAACATTTCAGGAAACAAGCAGGACAATGTTTAGGACAACAGTCAGTGAAAGACAGCTCTGCTAGAAGTAGCATACTGTTAGAAATGAACATTTCATGGTGACTGTCTTGCTGCAGGTAGTATGCTGTTTGACAAAGCATATTCTCTGGGTAGGCAGTTGAAATGGAGGCAATGCCTATGTGCAAATAGAATGACTGCAGTTCTGTCTTACATTGCAAGAGTAATGTGCATTTTAGTGATCGACCATAAGCTCTGAACTCTTAAGTATTGTCTGTGTGAAAAAAGAAGTATACTTAATTAATGACAGTGTCTTCTTTTTTGTTTATGTTTTTGTTTTCACTTTTGACCTCACAAGATCAAGTCATAATTTCAATTAAAAAGAAGTAACCTATTTGTTTTAAAACAAGGGGCACACTAATAAGTTTTTCCTAAGGCTCAAAATAACCTAGTGCCGGCACTAACAGTGGCTGTCAATGCAGTACCCCTTTAGTAGTGTGCCATGCATATTAATGAAGGCATGTTACTGAGGGAGAGTCATGTAACATGATTATTGAATCAGTGTAGGGAGTGTGTTACTGTGTCCAGAGATGAGTAACACACCCCCTGCACTTTCAAAGTGCTGGATATCAATGTATGTATATGTAATAAAAGTTTTTTGGGGGGGTTGTGTGTGTGTTTGCGCAGCATGGCGTGCAGCAATGGACATGTGCCAGACACCTAAAAATAGAAGCCGGATACATTTAATCATTAAAGCAAAGGTCAAGTTTAAACAGAGCTGGGAGGGTTTGTATGCTGTGCTGTGGTGCTCAGTGGTGCTTAAATGTAGTGGAGAGATATATGTAAAAGTATAGCAGCAGTCTACATGGCCACAGCCATAGGTGCAGGGTTCGAGTACAGAGACAGGTTATGAGAATAATGTTAAATCCCAATTACATTTTCTATGATTACACAGACAGGTTATTAAATTTATTTTGCAAATAAACATTTATGAGAAGTGCTATTAAACCTTGATTGAATTTTGTATGTATACACAGACAGGTTATTAATAATTTATGTTGCAAATACACATTATGAGAAGTATGTTTAAACCCATGATTGCATATTGTATATATGCACAGACATATTATTAAGCATTTATGTGGCAACTAGACATTTATGAGATGTATTTTTAAATCCTGCTTTGCTGTGCTCAGCTAAGCTTCGTTAAGCACAGCAATGCCTTGTCAAGCACTGTTTAAACAAGGAATGTTTTAGCAGTGCTTAGCTGGTTTGCTTATTGCTAAGTGGTGCAAGCACAGCTAAGCAATGCCTGTTCAAGCAGTGCTCAACTCAGCTAAGTTGGTTTGTGCACCACTAAGCATTGCTGAACATTGCCAGTTTAAGAACTGCTCAGCTGAGCTCTGCAGGTTTGCGTAGTGCTAAGCTGAGTGCCACATTTTTAAAACTTGCCCAATGGCAGTAAAGGACAGGAAAACAGGCTTATTTAAGTGCAACAAGTGGGAATACAGCAGATCCAGTTGGAGTTTGAACCTGGCAGGAGCTATGGCAGGTGTTAGAGAGGGTGCATGCTTCCAGGTTTAATGGTGGGGCATTCTGGAGTTGAGGGTCATGGCTGAACTCCTTGTAAAATACCATGACATCCAGCTGCTGCAGGGCCAGTAAAAAGGATTGGAGTACAAGTCAGAAGCTTGGGACCGGCTGGCACATGATCTCACCAGTGCTACAGGTATCCCCTGCACAGGTGAGCAGGTTTGTCATCATTCTGATGATCTGAAGTGATGGAAAAAGGGACTTCTGGACACCTGGGTCCAGGATGCTAGAGATGGGAATGCCCCCCCCCCCAAGTTTGCAAGTACTGTTTGCATTGTTTACCAATACCTAATCTGAACGTGTGATAGACAGGTATGTATAATGGTGTGCTTCTATCCATACAGCTGCAGAGGAGAGAGCTCGCAACCCAGAGGCCCATGCAGGGTGCCTGGCCAGGTTGCTTCATGAGTGTGGTGAGTACAGATGTATCTTTCAATCTATAGTCATATACGCAAGAAGGAGTAATGTATTAACTGCCATTAGGTATATACAATTTTGATTGTACTGCATTGAATGTGATCATAGAGTTGGACTGCAATAAGTGAATAATGTCAGGTATAGTTCAATAAAGATGAAAGTATGAAACCTGAGAATATTAAAGAAATAATGTTTCTACTGCATTAATTGTGGAATTACAGTTGTATTGCAACATCTGCATTATATGAAGTGTTCTGCAATAAAGTATAATATACTACTCACTGCAAGAAGTCACCCCTAATAAAGCTGTGTTTTGCAATATGTGTGTATTTTGGGCTTTTTTTCGTGAAATCGAGTAATACATCGGCTGTGAACAAAAAACACAAAAAATACCACTAAGTGACTGAAGGTTAGATAATAAAGCGTGTTCTGCTAAACTGTAGATTTGGGGCTGTACTAAAAGATATAATGCATTATGATATTTGGTCTGCACTAATATCTGAAGCAATAGGAATGCCCAAGGTATATTGTGTATATCAGGATTGTCTTGTGTTAACCATTGCATTTCAGCTATATGCATTGCTGCTCTGAGGTACGCTGCTGCAGGCAGGTAGGAAACTACAATAGCTGTAGACTGCAACTATATAATCTGCAACTGTATATGGGTCAGGTAGCCAACCCAGCACTCCAATATGGTTTCTACACATAACAGATATTTCCACCCCACTAGGGATATATGATGCACACCTGCATTCTATGTATTAATGTACAGTTCACCTAAAATCTCCTTCATGCATGAATCTCATGCATGTGTGTTCATCTGTTAGCGCAGTCTTGTATAACAATCTACTTCTATTACCAGGTCATATTTTGTTAGCAGGTGAGCTCTAGGCAAATGTCAGTCAATCAATATGCAGCAGTGGCTCAGTAGCTCAGTTTGATAAATGCTAGGTCTGATATACATTTTGTCACACACAGAGACCAGGGTTTGAGTCCAATGACAAGTACTAGTAAATATTATTGAATCACTTATGTATTGTTAACAGATGTTCTCCCCACAGGAATTACAGGTAAATAAATGACTGCAGTAGCCCTTAGAATGTGTTAATAATGTGTGTGTTCAGATGTAACAGAGTGTTAGCAGCATTCCTCAGCAATGTGATTCAACCTTAGAAAATAAAGGCAACAAGTACAATACTAATCAAATTTAATAAAATAAATAAAAGATGTAATCTTTGTATGGCTGTATGCCTGTTGTGTCTGTGAATGCCTGCTGATAGTCTAACCCCATGCCTGCCAAGGACTGCATGATAGTCATAAACTCTCTGTACTGTGCACGATACATGTCTCTCAAGAGTCACGCTGTCATGGACTGTGATCACTGTTGCCTAATCCCTCTGTCACAGATTTATCATGGACATGATGTATGTCAATAGCACAGTCACACTGCATCAGTCCACAGTACAGCTTGGTAGTCATATTTGTCCCCTGACATGTACTAGTCCTCCATAGTTGTGTACCTATAGGTGTTACAGATTGGCCCATATTGTCCCATGCAGATAGCTTGAGAGGTATGTATGTGCTACAAAAGCCATAGGGCACATGTATACATAAAGGAAGGGCAGACCTGTAGAGTATATAAGAGTACTGCTGCAAACAATATATCCTATATCGGTATTAATGGACTGTATTTCTCTCTCCCCCCACCCCTTATCTGTATCATAATTTAATATTGTTATGGGTCGGTTATGGTTTATTATTAATATATGTTCTTCATAAATGTTCTGTTGGGCCTTGTGTTTTATCATTATGTAGTACAATGGTTGCATATTAACGTACCTTGTTGAATTCCCTATATTGTTGGCCTTATGCCATAACTGTTATTGGCATGCTGTTACTATACTGACTGTTATCTCACTTATTGTTGTGTTCCACATACTATGCAATGTTATGTTACTGGGTTATTTGCAATGTTCTGGCATGCTGTTATAGCTAACAAAATGTTATGTTCATTACTAACCTATACACTTTGAAATACCTTAGCACCATAGCTCGACGGGGTCAGTCAGTTCCTGGCAATCTGCCTACCCTACCTCAGCTGGCCATGGCACTGGGTCCCAGCACATCTGGGACCCAAGCTGGTGATGCTCCCTCGGCTGGCCCTGCACCACCTATGGGTGGAACTGCCTTAGCGGATGGGGCCCATTCCCCCCAAGAGCAGAGATGGAGGGGGTAATCACCCAGGAACAGCTACCAGTGATGGTGAGCAGGATAATGCATTGTGGCTATGAGAATCACCTGCACCGGATTGAGAGCAGACTCATTAACCTGGAGGGGCAAGGCAGCCCTGGTGCCCAGCCTCCAGCACAGCCACTTTCAGGGCAGTGAAGGAGCAGTTTTGATTGCCCATGGATGGGGAGCTCAGTCTCACTGCTGCCGTCTGGAGGCACATGGCTCTCTGATTCCACAACACCATCCCCGTCCAAGGTGTTTACCCCCTCATGTGTCAAACGCCATCCCTGTATGCTGTCTTGTTTTGCTTGTCTGCCTGCAAATGCAACCTCTCCTACCCAACTTACCCCCCCACACATACCTATATCCCTTCCTCAATATTCCACTCTCACCTTTAAAAAAAAAGGGGCACCTGTCACACAAAAAAATACCACCTCATACATAGCTCTCCATTTTACACCAGTGTCCACTGGGCACAATCAATTATTAAATTAATTAATCAACACAGTTATGTTGCCCTCACTCCTCTCTCTGGGGTGTGAGGCTTCAAATTCCAAATTCCCTACCTGCCTTTCAGTATGTTTTCCCCCTGCGTGCCCCCTTTTCACCACTTTCCTATCACCCCTTTTTTAAAATTAGCACAGGTTTATGCAAAATGACACTCAAACCCACTTGAAACTGCCTTAATCATCTTCTGTGTTTCTGACCCTGTTAGGCACATCTGCAATTTAATCACCCCACTGCCAAGTCTCAAACTCATGCTCCTATCAAATACAGCATAGTGCATTAGACCACTAGGCCACTCAGCTCTGAAGTAGGTTAGGTGATTCCATAAACATATCCTGATTGTCAATGACACACTGCAAGTACATATAATGAGGAAATTGGCAGTGTACTTGGGACTGTGATGCAGACCCTACACCAGTACACAGCCAAATAAATATTAATGGATGTACATGAGGCCTGGGATAGCAGGTATAGCTGTCAACTGTACAGACTGTTGCAGAATGTCCACAGTTGTGCCCCCTAGTTTTGGAACGGTTTCACAAAAACATATCTGTCTGCTACAGTACTGGCAAGTCAATAAAGACTGAGGTTAGAAAATCATGACAGACATTTGAGTGTCACACTTCATACCCATCAGAAAACACATGATAATGCAATTCCTGTGTCACAGACTGTACGCATGGACATATATGTTGCAAATACACCTATGGCAGTTGTGACTCAGTAGCTCAGTCTGTTAAATGCCATGCATACAGTACATTTTGCCACCCACAGTCCTGGGTTTTAATCCATTGTGTTGCAATTCAATTGCATTCTTGGCACTACAGCAAATTATGACTGAGTCATGCAATTTTAACCAAAACAGGTTGCTGCTACTAAATTAACTGCTACACATGTTAGCAAAGTTAAAGGATTGTAGGTATGGACGCACTGCACATATTCATATAGCTTACCCATATGTCACCTACTACTCTCTGATTGGCACTGTTACATAACAGATGTACCTTAAGCACATGCCTCAACTGGACTGTTATGGGTGACCTCACCCTGGCTCTGCTGTGACAACAGAGCTGACACTGCTCCCTCAGTGACATATACAGCTTGCTGTCCCTCCAGCATGTAAACATTCCCTACTACGAGTTCTAGGCAAACAGCAGCAGCTGCAGACTGCAACATATGCAGCTGTATGTTACACTACCTGCCACATACCTACCATACCTCACAACCCCCTAGAACAAAGGATCCACACAACACCCATACATAAAGGGGTGGGGGCAAAGGTCAAGCAACAGGGACATGTGTCACAGTCTGCCCCTACAAACATACAGAGCTGATAGACCAGCAGCTATTGCAGCAGGATGCATATTCTGATGGTTATGATGGCTGACACCCACATTTCTCTTCCACCTTACTGACCTCAACCCACAATGTTTAACACTGAACTGCGAGATAATCATAAAGTTATTTGACAATGGCCTAACATAGCATGGAAAGGTGTGGACATACCTCATAAATCTTAACAGTAGGTCAGTATTTGTACCTACCCTGTGTGATGCTGTAGACTCCACACCTCACTAATGTCCATCTCACAGACTAAGAAAAGGGCTAAGGCCTACATGCAGGCCTTAAATATTGCACTGTTGTGCCATGTCATTGGCTAATGAAAGTGCATCCCAGCTGTTCTGGATGCAATTACCAAGTCTGAGGCATGGACTGGAGCACAGGCAATTGACTGTTAATAAGCATTGCCTACAAAAGGCAAGCAACTGCTTATGAGAAACAGGTCTGTAACTTGGTATACCATGAAAGACTGCAATTTATCAAGCATTGTTCTGCAGGATTTCTTCACAAAAGGATTACGTGACTCTACCAGGTACGTAATACAATTCGCCATATAATGGCATGCAGATGGGAGGATGCAGTTATGGGGAATAAGGATTACAACAGTAGGCCTCTAGTACATCTCTGGGAATGACATGTAGCTGATATTCTGCTGTCCAACAGCTACAGGCATGCCTCTCAACTCTGCCTGCTGTGAATTACAGCACAGCTGTAGCCCTCTCACTCCCTCCTACAATGGTCGGCTCCTGTACGCATTCTACTGGATTATGTGGCAGACATATTGACAGTACGTAAGGGTGGACACAGCTGTCATAATCACATGATGTACTGTCATTCATCACCTCTCAGTCTGTGAATGTCACATAGGCATAGATCAGACACTGTAAAGGTGTCCATGACTGTCTCTGATATACTCTGGCTAGGTCACAGTTTATTCAACATTTGTATTTCATTGCTTGATAGCTATGGCTCACATACGTGGCAACCCCATACAGCAGGAAGTCAGGTCATAGCCAGTATTATGGGGGGGGATAGGCCAAACCTCAGCAATAGAGTGGATATATTGGTCATACAAAGTAAGAGTATGAATAGAGTGACATATATTACTGTAGCATAAAATAACACAGAAAAAGTGTAAAACACCAACTGTAGAAGCATAACATCCAAAATTGTTTAATACTCCAGCGCCTCAGCTAACAAGCCTTTCACAGAGTTAACATCACAGTAGCACAAGCTACACTTAAATAACAAATATCACATAATTAATCAATTAACTAAAACAATTAAACACAAACTAATAATTAACACTTAATGCAGAAAAGTCTTCCACTCAAGTTCTTTGTTTAAACCACGAGGCACCAAAGTGCCAAACTTTAAAATACAGACTGCTTCTTTATATAACAGTTTGTTTTTAAGTGCAACATCATCCTTAATCAAAACTTGTCTAAAATAGATGCTTTTAACTGGTACAAGATCCCAAGTGTACTGCATGAAAATATGATGCAACAGAGCTGTCCAAATTTTGATTCTTAATGTCTCTAACATGCAATTGTGCTCTGATTTTAAAACATTATTTTGGTTTCTCCTATATAGAAGAAACTACAAGGGCATGAGAGACAGTAAACCACTCTCTTAGGCACACAGGAAAAAATAACCCCAGGCTGAAAAAAAATGTCATTTATTTTATCAAAAGTCCTAACCACATGAATACAAATAGAGCATTTACCACGGGGAAAAGTACCAGAATTTTATAAAGGAATAGTTAAAATTTCAGTAGGCATAGAGAACAAATTATGAACATCCATGTCTTTTATATTTCTGGCTCTCTTATAGGAGATAATAAAGGAGTCAGGTAACTTCTTAATACCAGACTTCCCCTTATTTAAGAATGGCCAGTAGTATCTTAAAATTTTAATAACTCAACACTACAAATATTATGAGTAGTGACAAAATATATCCTTTTATCACTAATATTCCTGGCATGACTCCTACATCTATTCACAGACTTCATATCATCTGCAACATTAACCACACTAGTGGTATGCCTTCTCAAGCACAACAATGTATTCAAAAAATTAATAATTATTTCATTGCTATATTCCTTGTTTAAAGGCTATACAAGAATGCAAAATCCCTTCCTTGAGAGACTGAATGTTATTACACAGCCTATTTATTCTGAGTAACTCATTATAAGGCAAAGCCTTTAAAATATGGGGGAGTGGCAGCTGTTACTATCTAAAAAATGAGTACCATCATAAAATTTTTTGTGAATCTTTGTAATAATCATATTATCAACAATATTTAATTCCAAATCTAAAAAAAACAACAGAAATGCCTTTTTGTACACCATCAAATTGTAAGCCAAAATGCTTTTCCTGAAAGGAAGCTACAAAAAATCCAATAGCCATGCACCGCCCTTACATAAAAAAAAATCAATAAATCTATTATAAAGAACGACATACTTATTAAAAAACTCTTAACTTATAAAGACACTCTAACTCAAATAAACCCATTACCAAATTAGCATACATGGGTGCAAAGGATGAACCCATTGCTGTACCTTGCATCGGTTGATAGATGCAGTTGTTATATTCAAAAAAGTTATGGGTTAAACTAAAATAGAACAATTCTATAGCAAAAGTACTAATTGGGCTAGTGCCTAGGAAAAACCTAAGAGCTTCAAGTTCCACCTGATGTGTAATACTCATATAAAGGCTCTTGACATCAAGAACCAGCCAGAAAAAAATTTCTTGACAAGTCATGGACTCAATATTTTTAGAAAATGAAAAGAATCTCTTGTATGATAGTCTAAATCAACAACACACCTAAGCAAATAAGTATGAAGAAAAAGACCCATATTGTGTACAAATAATTCTCAGCTGCCACAATTGGCCTTCCAGGAGGGGGAAAAACTTTCTTATGGATTTTTGGCAGGCAGTAAAATTTTGCCAAACAACTGCCTTCCACTTTAAATTTAACTTCCACATCTTGCTTGGAAAAGTAGCCAAGTCTGTAACCCTTATGTAACAAATCTTTAAAGCTATCTATAGCTGCATAATATTCATGCTCACTAGCCACACGATATATGTTACTGTCAGAAACATGATTTATACACATAATAAAATATTGCATATAGTGCAACACAACTATTTTTTGACCTTTGTCTGAGGGCTTGATAACAATATCCCTCCTAGTGCTAAGACATTGCAGTACATTCCATTCAGCCTTAGTCAAATTATAACATATTTTAGCTTTTTCTTTTTTAAAAGTATTCAGACTAACCTCAAGAGCATAATTTACCATAGATGAAAACTCTTGGATGGTATTATCAAAAAAGGAGAATTAAATTACTATGTGGTACCTTAGAAGTATCGAAAAGACAGTAAGCATTAATGTCATCATATGAATCCATTGATGAATTACATGAGAAAAAAAATCACATTTCCCACCCTCTCCATCTGTGTCAATGGAGAGGGCATCCTCAGGCACAACCTTACTATTTTCAAAATAATTCAACAAATGTAATTTCCAAGACAGCTTAAACAATTCAATTTTAAAGACATATAATTGTGGCAGATATGTGGGAATAAATTTTAACCCATTCCGCAATACTGATAATTCTGCACAAGACAAAGGGTTACCTGTAAAGTTTACAATCAAGTTGTCACCACTGGTAACACTGGTTGATTTTACTACATTACAAACATTGATATAGTCAATATCTTCTTTTCTTGCTGTTAAGGTACTGTCCCTCCTTATTGTTCAGGAAATATCCTCGTTTTCAATTATTATTGTTGGTTCCTGGTCTGTTGTAACTCCAAAAGTTCTCCTGCATATAATTGGGCTGTTGGGGATGTGGAAGGGGAGAAAAAGCCCTAGTTTCATTGTCAGATTCCCCAGCACTACTGTTGACTTCAGAAGAGGCAAAAGAAACATTTACTTGCCATTTCTGCTTAGCAGAAGTGGATCCAGAGCCTCCATATGTGTTTTGTTTAACTGTATTTTTGAAAATGTTCCCCGAGTTGTAATCTTGGAGGTCCCATTCTAATTTATGAATCTTTCTTTTAATGATGTCACCAGAATTCTCCTCAAGTGAACCATTCATTGAGTATAACAACTGCTCAAAATGTGCTGTACCAATTTGTGCAGAAAGGGTAGAACAAGAAACAAATTTCTTCAATTACTTTTCGTTGTTTAAGAACATCTCTTTCAAGTAAAATTTGGATCCATTCTTTAACACAATGATGGACAGCCACTACCCATCTATTTTCAAACTGTTTATCAGCAGGATCAGTAGAGTTAAAAGGAGTAGTGGAGAATTTAACAAAACACAGACCCATGTGTGTAATATCAAGATCTAAATGTCTCTTAAACCCCAAAATGTTATAATAAATCACATTTTCTTTGTTAAGCAGCCTCTCAAGGGAATCAATATTGCTACAAACCTCAGTGGAAAAATTATTACCAGCCTGAAGTTCACCAACATTTTGAAATGGATTATCACTTCTCCTGGATCTACCTTCCTCCAAAAATCTTTCCAGGATTTTTACAGGAGGCTCTGAATGCTAAGCTGAAGTGCCTTCCAGCACTGCACCTGGTTGTAAATTATTCCTCTGGGAAGACTGAGCAGAAGACTGTGCAGAATCAGTAATATCATCTCGAAATAAACGAGGCAACTGCAGAAGAGAATCACTGGCCATGTTCACTAAACAACAAAATAAAAAATAAAAATTAAAAAAACACAGAAAAAGCAAAAAACACCAACTGCAGAAGCATAAAATCCAAAATTGTTTAATACTCCAGTATCTCAGCTAACAAGTCTTTCACAGAGAGGCCTGTTTGTACTGCTGTAGGGGAAATATGTAGACACAAGGTGGCTGATGTGGGATTAGAACCCCTACCTACCTACTATTATACACTACAGCTCACAGTACTAGTTGCACACGCCACCGGTTACATTTTATGTATAAGTGGCTGCAGCACTACATCACTCTACACCTTTATGTGGCTATATATATATATATATATATATATATATATATATATATATATAAAGGTTCATATATTCATAGGTGTGTACTAGGCTAATGACACTGGAGCCTTCACAAGCCTAGCCCATAGAAGTGCCCTGGCATCATGCCACCTGACGTCATTTCCCAGTGCCTCTATCAAGTAGAGCCACTGGAGTGATCCCCGGGGTGAACTTTCTATTTACCATCCACTCATCAAGATTTCTTTTGAAGAGGGCCAGTGAGGTGCTCTTTTTGACATGTATGGGAAGTCTATTCCAGAGCATGGGCAGTCTCTGGGTTATGAACCTGTCCCTCCAGCATGTTCTGTTGATTGTGGTAATGAGGTTGAGGTCTCTGGAGCATGTGATATGGATGGACTGGTATTTCTTTAGATGTAACATTTATACAGAGCTGGGTCAGACATGGCTTTATAAGTCAAGCAGAGATTACCTCTTAGTAGATGATATGAGACCGAGAATGGCTAAAGTTTTTTGAGTCTGTTTTTGTATGATATGTGTTTAAGGCCTAGGATCCTCTTCGTGAGGTACTTTTGTGGCCTTTCCAGCTGTTGCATGTGTCTAGTGAGGTATATACCAAATGGGGCATTATACTCGAGGATTGGCCTAATGAGGAAAGAGTAGATGGAGATAGTGACCTCTTTCTTCCTGGATGCAAAACCCTTGGTAAAGAGATGTGCCACGTAGAAGGACTTTCTGACCACAGTGGCAATGTGGTGGTCGAAGGAGAGGTTGCTGTCAACCTGTGGCCCCAGATCTCTTATAATGCCTTCAGTGTTCAGTGGGCTCCCATCAATGTGGTAATTAGTGGGAACTGAGTTTTTCCCAAAGGGGATGACAACACATTTTTTGGCATTAAGCTTAAGGCCATGGTTTCAACACCAGTCACTGGTCTCAGTGAGGCCTTTCTGTAGGATTTCTACATCACTTGGTGAGTTAATAATGGCTCCCAGCTTGCAGTCATCTGCAAACTTGGTCAGCCAGAGTCCCTCTGTGTTGGCCTGGACTTCTGAGAAGTAGATGCCAAACAGGGAGGACCCAGGACCAATCCCTGTGGGACTCCACTCATGACTGGTCTGCAGTCTGACTTGGAGTCCGCTACTTTCACACTGTGGGTACTATCTGTGAGCCAATTTGCAACCCACATAGTGATATAGGGGTTAATGCCTAGTTTTGTGACTTTATCAATAATTCCTGAGTGGGGAATGGTATCAAAGGCCTTGGCCAGATTGAGGTAGGCTGTATGAACTGCCTTGCCCTCATCCACAGTTCTGGTGACTGACTCAAAGAAGTCAACCAGTTTGAGCAGGCATGATCTACCTTTCACAAAATCAAACTGTATGGGATCTAGAATTTGGAGATTCCCTACATCCTTGTTAATTAGGTCCATGATGATGTGCTCCATAGCCTTATATATCAGACTCATCAGGCTAATCGGGCAATAATTCCCAGGGCCTGTAGTAATTCCTCCTTTATGGAGAGGGATGACTGCAGCAGTGCATCGTTCAGTAGGGACAAAGCCCGAGGTGAGGCTGTGATTAAACAGGGCCCACATATATGGTGCCAGTTCACTTTGTAGTTAATATAGAACACATCCATGGATATTGTCAGGTCCCATGGAAGCAGTATTCCTGGCCTTGGACAATGCAGATTTAACCTGTGCTGCAGTAATGCTGGGTGCCTGGTATTCCTCTGGTATTGTGATTGGTCCTTTAGGGGGGTAGAGGGTAAAGTTGGCACTGAATCTGTCAGCCAGTATGTTGGCAATATCTGTTGGCTCAGTATAGGAGGTACTACTGTGCAGTAACTCAGAGCAAACCTGGGTATTGCTATTGAGATTTTTGATATAACTGTAGAAGGCTTTGTGGTTGTTTTTAGTGTCTGCCACATATCTGGCTTTAGAGGTTTTGATGAGGGATCTCAATTTTTTGTTGAGGCTAATAAGGGAGTCTTTCCAGTCTTGGAACTTCACCTTTTCCTGCAACAGTTTCTTCTTTCTGTTGTAGAGCTTATTAATGGCAGGGGACCACCAGATTGGCTTCCTTTTTTTGGAGGAGAGCATCTTGGTTTTGTTGGGTATGGCTAGTTCCATGCATTTATGTTTGTGTTCGTAGTACAGTGCATTAGTGTATGATTCAGCAGCCATGCATCTATTTTCCATTGACATGGGTGCCGTGAAGTTAGCCCCCTCTGTTTTTAGGAGCCCAAAGTCAGCTTTGGAGAAGTTTTTCATGGTGGTTACCTTTTCGGGGAGTGTGGGTGAGATGCAGATTTCCATGGTGAGTAGTTTGTGGTCGGATCTAACCAGGGAGGAATTGATTATTGGTGTAGAGCAACGGTTGCTCATGTTAGTAATAACCAGGTCAAGGATGTTGCTTCCTCTAGTGGGGGTAAGAATGAGCTGATCCAGGGCATTGGAATTGATGAATCCCAGGAAGCGTTGGGCCAGTGTATTGGTGCCTGAGTAGTTTTCCCAGTTGATGGAGGGGTAGTTGAAGTCACCTAGTATGAGAGTGTTGGGTTGGACCCTAATAGTTTCCAGGGTGCTTAAAAACATGGAGTGAGAGTCTTGGGACATGGTTGGAGACCTATAGCAGGCTACAACCTGAATGGCCATCTTACCCAATGTTAGTTTTACCTGAAGTATCTCAGATGTGTTATTCTGGGCTACTAGTCTGGAGGTGTGCATATCCTTTATGAATATGGAGACATCACTGCCTTTGGAGCTTTAGTCCATGTTCTGGGGCCAAAAGGTGTGGAATCAGTTATAGCCTGGTAGTGCAGGGGTGCTTTCTGCTGCTTTAAACCAGGTCTCTATTACAGCACAAATGTCTTTGGTTTCCATTTTGAGGAGTGCTACGAGCAAGTGCATCTTGAGATTTAGACTTCTAGCACTGAGCAGCATGACCCTCAGATTGTATTTATTTATAGCTGTCACGGTGGTAATTTGGTCTTTGGAACATCACCTAAAAAAGGCACTATGGGGGTGGCAAGAGCCTTAGTCAGTATCTGGAAACCCAGGGGTGACAGATGCAGGCCATCTCTGGCAAAACATTGTGGTCTGTCTGTTAAATAAATTTGTTAGAATCGGACTGTAAAAATAACAAACAATAATGCAGGAAAACTCAGATATCTTATTCTCTAATGTACATTAGGAGGCAAAAAACCATACACAAAGTTGTATAGAATTTTGACTGCTTTATTGACCAAAACACATTGGTTATATACATTTCATTATCAGTTTTGCCCACCTCACTGGTGTGGTCAGTGACAGGGTCTTTACATCATAGTAATTCATAAAAAGTGCTGAATTTGTGTTTTCAAAAGTCCTTTTCCCATGAGAATGTTGCAGCCTTGCAAGCAGCTGGTCAGTCACGATGACCTCCTGAGGATGTAGCCAATTCAAGGTTTTCTGATTAGTTCAAATACAATAGATGTATGTCTTCCTTAATGCCTCCCTTTGTCTTTCTTGTTCCCAGCTGCGACTATCAGAGATAGTGCGCAAAACTCTACTCCTGGTGGAGGCAGGAAAGAGGACACACATGCGAACAGATTTATTATTTTCTAACTTTGCAAAATAATCTTTACTTGAAAGACATGAGCCAGACTGCATCTGCAAGCTGCCAAGGTCAAATTTCTGATTACACTGCAGCTTGTGCTTCAAGCAATATGCAGGTTTATTTCTACTATTATTCTAGTAAGACAGAATTAAATGCATTACATAACCTTTATTCTTTATTATGGATTTAAGTACATTTATTCCTAACTAAAGCACACATTTCTCTATATATTTGATCACACAACTTATATATGTTTGAATGTTTAAATACACATCTTCCTAAGCAGCACACATTGTAAATATATTTTTCTAGGCAGCATGTATGTAAATATATTTTCTAAGCAGCATGTATAGATTTTTCTAACATTCTCCCTCCTGTTAATGCATTTTATTCTGTTTAAAACATAAACAATATTATTTTATTCCTCAGCCTTTCCCTTTCAAGGGCTTTCAGCTAAGTAAGTCATTGGTTTTATATTTCAGAAAAAGCATCATTTGAAATTAATCTTTTAATTTCAACACTTTGGTAAAGAGTTTCAGTAGCAGATATATCAACAAATTTTTGATTAATCTTTTCATGCAGGGAATTTCACAGTAAACACATGCTCCTATTAGGAGTATACCCACACAAATAGCAATTAAATGTTTAATAGGATGGAACCCCACCCCCCCAAACAGATTCTGGAAAAAGTCTGTCAGTGGGTTTGGGCCTGGTTTAGTCATTGCTGATACTTGCTGAATTACCTCTAGGTGGTCATTGATTTCATGTTGGTTGTCTGGAATGTACGCACAGCATTCTTCTTCGTACCACCCCTTGCCGCTAGGGTGAAGTAAAGAGCCATTCGATTTTGTAGCACAACAGTTTTTATTGCATTCAGTTCATTAGTCACCAATTCTAGGGTGGAAAAAGTTGCATTGCTTATGACTTTTGACAGCTTCCTCAGCTCCCAGATCGATTTGACTGCTCCATAGGCTGGTGGCATTCCTGCCCTGGATATAACACTGTTGCCCAAGTTCATATGAGTCAATTTACTTTTGTCTTTCACTGAATTATGGCCTTTTCAACCAGCTTCGATTTTACCAACTGGATTCACAGGTTTTTTTTTTTTTTTTTTCACTGGACCTTCAGATTCTCGAGCTGTTTTCCTTACGTTTAGATTTTACCCAAAGGTAATTCTGCAGTATGTCTTATTGCTAAAACCAGATAACCCAAAACAACTGCCGGACCAATTCTCAGGTAACCATTTATATGCCTTTTTTCCACAAATAAAATCATTACTTTGGTACTGATACGTGTTATCCCTGCATGAAACATTTTCCTATTCTTAATAGACAATTGCTTAGTTAAGACTAGATTGTCACATACTACATTTAATGTAGTTTTCATTGAACTCAGATATGAATCATGGTTAGTATTACAAACAGTACCCCCACTTTTGACTTTAATGTAACATTTATAAGACATTGTTATATTACCATTACTCCAGCCCACCTGGAGGGTATTACTCTTGTAGAGACATACAATTCCTTTTTGTGTGAACAGGTAAAAATAAAGCAATTTTGTCCTGTGATCTCACAGTTTCTGTATAAAAAAAACTTTTCAAAGTCTTATTTTATCCCCAGAGGGACAGAGGACGTTAAAGTCTATTATATTTTGTTGGTATAGCTGTACAAACTCAGCAATTTGAAATGTGCATAGTTTCTGTATACACTTGCTTCATGGCCAGGTACGTGTTAAAATTTGGATGCCAGTCTATAAACAGTTCATCACGTCTTCTCACTTTCACTTGTGTGGTTGAGTGCAGGGAAAAACCACAATAAGAGAAAAATTGTCACACTTATAGTTAACAAATACATAGTTAAAATAATTATGCAATAGTTCTTGGGTTGCTCTGCTTTGTTGTCTTCTTTACTCTTGGCCATTTTGCCCTTGTGTATCAGTCACAAAGTTTTTATTCAGCTGAAAGTTCTTTTGTCTGAAAAAGAGTTAAACTGCAAAACAGATTTATTCATAACAGTTTCTTTATTTAATTAGCTAGTGAACTGTCAGCCTCCAGCCCTGCAGGCATGAGAGCTTTTTACTGAGGCACATAATATGCCCTTTCAAATACTACTTTAAAGGGGATTAAACCCTTCACATTTGTTACTGTTTTCATGCTCAGCAATGCTAGAGGTAAACAGCAAATCCAATTCTTCTGAGTCTTACTCATCAACTTTCTTAACTTGTTTTTTAAAATCCCATTGTACCTCTCCACCAGTCCTGCTGACTGTGGGTGGTAAGCACAGTGATTCCTTAAGGAAAAGCTTCTACCCATTTTGAAAACATATCTATGATCACTAAACAGTATTTTTTTCCTTCACACTTATTCAACTCTATGAAGTCCATACAAATAGTATGGAATGGATATGGTGGTGTAGGGAAACTCCCTTGCTTGTTTTAAATGCTCCTTGTGCATGGTGCTTGTTACAAGTATGACAAGCTGCACAAAATTTTATTGTATAATTTATGTATCCATATGTTTGGAATATTTTATTTACTAACTGTACCATCCCCCCTGTTGAGACATGGCTCTGCCCATGGCTCAACAAAGCTGCATTTTTAAATAAATTAGACGGTAATATTGTTTTTTCTTTGGAAATGTACAGTCCATTTTAAAATTGCACCTTGTTTTACCCAGTTTTGTTTTTGCTGTTGTAGTAAGCATTTGCATTGTTTTAACATGTCCAAATTTAAAATTTTAAAGGGCTGTAATTTTTTATTAAAAAAAAAAAAATAAAGTTTCTGAGTCTGAGGCTGCTTGCTTTGCAGCTGCATCAGCTCGTGCATTACCTTTTGAAATCTTATCCTGTTGTTTTGTATGAGCTACACATTTACAAATAGCTACTTTAGTAGGCAACTGAATAGATTCTAATAGCTCCAAAATAAATTGCATGATTAATAGGTTTTCACTGGATGTAATCATCCCTCTATTTTCTTTATTATTGTGCAAACACATGCACTGTAGAAAAAGCATACTGATTATCAGTATATATGTTTACTTTTTGCCTTTTACTAAAATACATGCTTCTGTCAAAATTACCAGTTCTGCTGCTTGAGCATACAAGTTGTGTGGCAAAGTTTGTGCTTCTAAATTTTTAGTGTCTGTAACTACTGCATACCCCACCAGATTTTTCCCTGTAGGACCCTTCTGCATGAGTCATTCACGTAATATGTCACCTCAGCATTATCCAAGGGCATATTTGTAAGATCTTATCTAGGTAAAGCTAACTGTTTATATGAGGTTGACTCAGCAGTATGGTCATACATGAAAGATGTCTAGCAGGAGAAAGGTATGCAACTTTATCTTGTGGCAGAATTATTGCAACTGCATGAGGCATTCTCAATGTGAGAGGGTGGAATAACACCATTGAGGCTGAAGCCTGTACTGCCATTGCTGCTGAAACTACTGCTTGTACACAGTGAGGCAAAGATTGCACCACTGGGTCTAACTGTAATGAATAGTAAGCTATGGGGCATTGCTTATCCCCATGTTGTTGCTTTAATACTGATGTCATGTACCATTGCTTACAATCTATGGTCTAAAAAAAAAAAAACGTTTGTGATAACTTGGAAGTCTTAAAACTAATGAAGAAGCTATTAACTGCTTCAACCTGCAGAAAGCCATTTTTGCTTTTGTTTTATTGTAAAATAATTTGGTACCCAGTTCAACAAAAATTAGTTGTACCTAGGAAAGACATTATTTCTTTTTTAGTTGTTGGTTTGGGTGCTTGCAAAATTGCTGTTTTTTCCCCTTTTTTCTTTTCCCACTATTTAGTATTTTACCTTTACTGAATATCACATATTCCAGGTATCTAACCTGTGTTTTTTCCCAAAGTTTGTAACTTACTCTTGTTTACTTTGTGTCCTTGTATTACTAAAAATTTTAACAATGCTACTGTATTCACCCTGCACTGCTGCTGGGTGCTGCTAGCAAGATGTCATTTACATAAAGTAAAATTTGACTACTTTCTGGTGGGGTAGACCCTGCCAGATTGCTAGCCATTTTTGTGCAAATATTATTGGGCTCTCACAATATCCCTGTGGTAGTCGTGTATATGTATACCTTTTACCCTGAAATGTAAATGCAAACCAATATTGACTATCAGGATGTATAGGTATTGAAAAGAAAGCATTGCTTATATCTACCACAGTAAAATACTTTTGTTGTGGCTTTAAATAATTTAACAAGGTATGTGGGTCTGGCACCGTAGGTGCTTTAGGTATTACTGCATTATTTACGGCTTATAAATCTTGTACCATCTGCCATTCCCGTTTGCTTTTTTTAACAGGAAATAGGGTGTATCACATGGTGAATCAGGAGATTCTACCAGTACTCCTTTTGAGTAATGCTGCTTATTATAGGCTTAATTTTTACTTTTGCATTCTTTTGCAAAATGTATTGTTTTTTTCTGTGGTTTAAAAGCTGACTTTGGGGTAATTGTAACTGGTCCTGCTGCTTGAATAAGCCTTACATTTAACTTGCCTGTTGACCACAGAGTTGTTGGAATTTTACACAAGACCTTTTCTTTTCTTTTAATAAAATGCTAATCAGCTGTCCTTACTAGATTGCAAGTGTACAGCTGTATGTGTCTGTGTCAACCAATTTAGTTTTGTTTTTATATCCCTTGTCCTGACATTTCTAAATCAGTCTGTTTTCCCATTTTGTTACCTTTTTTTTTCTAAGTCTGCCCATTTAAAACTTTTGTTTTTTGTCAAGCTGACATGTGGCAGTCTATTGGACTTATACAATCTCATGAACTCCTGAGGTAATGAACAGCTTACTACACTGTTTCCCTCAGTATCCCAGCATAAAGTTTGTAATATTAATTTGTCAGCAGGATTTTTACTTATATTTTTTATTAGGTCCTGGTGTGCTACAGTAGTATGGAGTACAATGTAACAAGTGCTGCTGATCAGTGTCAAGGGAGGGTACCTTACTGATGGCTACGTTTATCAGTTCTTTGGTTACTGCCCTGGACCAATCATAACTAGGTCCTGGCTGTACCAATAATAGGCTTCACCCTCTGATCACACCACAAGAGCATTCACTTGTCTTTGTGCTTCCATACCCTGCATGGTAGGAACTACTGCTATGCCAAATATCTGCACAAGGTCTTTTCCCAGTAAGTTTACTGGATATTTTTGCAGAAACTACAATTTTACTTTTCTGAGTCATACCTGAAACAGGGTCAGTTATTGCTATATTATGGGAAAGTGGTTCCCTGTATAGCTGTCCATTTGCTGCTTTTACTAATATATAATCAGGTGATTTAGAATGTTTTGGTAACTTGGAGGGGTGTATCAAAGTCTGTGACGCTCCTGAGTCACACAGGAATTTGACCTTTCTTCCCTCCACCAGAAGTGTTACTTCTGGTTTTGTATTTGCTAGGTAGAGCTCCAGGCTCAACAATGCTAAATCTAAAATTTTATTTTCATTTTTATTCTTTACATCTGTTTGTACTTTCTCTATTCCCTCTACTACATTCACATTTTCTTTTTGTTTATTAACCTTTCCTGATGATTTTTGGTTATTATCACTATTATATAGTCAGTCCACATCTCCTTTATCTTCTGTTATTGCTTTCTTATTTTGTTTATAGTCCCTAGCTAGATGCCCTTTTTACCTGACTGTAATACAAATACTTCAGCTCCGTCTTCAGCAGTGAAGACTTGTGCCTTTTCTTTTTACTATTAAGGTGTCTTTCAGTACGTCTAGCATACTCAAGTAAGGCTTGCAGCCTGCTTGTTCAGTGATTTGTCATATGCCTTGTAATAAAACTACTAACAGAGGCAATGCAACCTTTTAAAAATGTATATATTTATTTATTTTTTTTTTTTAATTGTTATTTTAAGCATTTTAATAATCTAGCATAATATCCATCTACTGTCTCATTTTCCTGTTGTAGGCATTAATTAATGCAAGTCCAGTCTACTCTTTCATTTTTCAGAGATTCTGTCTGTTAGACCTTTCACTCTGTTGTCTAAAATGTTTCAGAATTTTTAAGCTTCTGTTTTTCTTTTGCCTGACCCTGCATCAGATTAAAGCTTGTTTAAGGAGTTTAACTAGTGAAAGTTTATCTAGTTTATTATCAAATTTATAGTTGTTAACACATTTTGCAAAATATCTCACATTATCTGCTTACTGTAATTGCATATGCTTCACATTATCCATTAGGCGGATCTCGTGATCTCTTAGTGCACTGATTTTCCATGTCTTAAAAAGACTGTTACGTAACCCTTCTTTTGTACCACGTGGTATCTTATTTCCCATATCCACAGTAGTGTCTAGAATGACTGTTTACTTTGCTTTGTTATTCCCTGATCTATGACTCAAGATACAATACTTCTCTCTCTCCCTGCTATCACAAACCTTAGCAATAGCACAGTGTAACCTGGTCCCTGATCTAAAACAAAGACAAAGAGGGAAATTCTTCTTACCTGAGCCTCCTGCTCTTATTGTTTCTCCTTGGGGCCCAGTCTTCCGCTTTTCAGCCACAGATCAGAAAGTGGACAGCCTCTTTACATACAACAATTCAGTCGGAGGTCTTTTTACTTTAAGAAGAACCATTCTTTTTGGCAGCTTCTCCTGCGTAGATTTATTAGCACTTATGCACTCTGTGACCTGCAGCTTACCAAGGGAATTCCGGCACGATTAGGACCAAAATGTTAAATAAATTTGTTAGAATCGGACTGTAAAAATAACAAACAATAATGCAGGAAAACTCAGATATCTTATTCTCTAATGTACATTAGGAGGCAAAAAACCATACACAAAGTTGTATAGAATTTTGACTGCTTTATTGACCAAAACACATTGGTTATATACATTTCATTATCAGTTTTGCCCACCTCACTGGTGTGGTCAGTGACAGGGTCTTTACATCATAGTAATTCATAAAAAGTGCTGAATTTGTGTTTTTCAAAAAGTCCTTTTCCCATGAGAATGTTGCAGCCTTGCAAGCAGCTGGTCAGTCACGATGACCTCCTGAGGATGTAGCCAATTCAAGGTTTTCTGATTAGTTCAAATACAATAGATGTATGTCTTCCTTAATGCCTCCCTTTGTCTTTCTTGTTCCCAGCTCCGCACTATCAGAGATAGTGCATACAAACTACTCTCCTGGTGGAGGCAGGAAAGAGGACACACATAACAAATTTATTATTTTCTAACTTTGCAAAATAATCTTTACTTGAAAGACATGAGCCAGACTGCATCTGCAAGCTGCCAAGGTCAAATTTCTGATTACACTGCAGCTTGTGCTTCAAGCAATATGCAGGTTTATTTCTACTATTATTCTAGTAAGACAGAATTAAATGCATTACATAACCTTTATTCTTTATTATGGATTTAAGTACATTTATTCCTAACTAAAGCACACATTTCTCTATATATTTGATCACACAACTTATATATGTTTAAATGTTTAAATACACATCTTCCTAAGCAGCACACATTGTAAATATATTTTTCTAGGCAGCATGTATGTAAATATATTTTCTAAGCAGCATGTATAGATTTTTCTAACACTGTCAATCATGTCATCCCAAGCAGACAGATACTGGATCCCCTTAGAATGACACCAGAAACTTAGCCAGTTGTTGAAGTCAATCATTTTCTGCTTGTACTGCGGTATCATTCTGGGTGATGGTAGGATGCTGCTCATGGCTAGGATCATACCTGCCTGGGCCACATAATCCAAGAGCTCCTCCATGTCTCTTTTCATGTAGTCCAGGAAGGTGCATCTCAGGTCATTCACACCCACATGGACAGTGACAGAGTCATACCTGTATTTGTTGTGGAGTGAACTGAGTGCGTGTATTATGTGTCGTTTTCTGGCACCTGATAGACAGCTGACTGTTAACTTCTCCTTATTCAACCTAGTGAGTGGGACATCAGTGTGCCTCACTATTGAGTCACCTATGATTAGTGTATTGGGCAAGCTGTTTTGCCTTAGGGGCTTAGGTTGAGGGGCCCACTGTGTAGGTGAGCTATGTGTCTTGTGGTTTGTGCTGTGTTGTGGTGGTCGAGTGCATTTCTGCCTTGAGGTCTCTGCTGTTTGGGTAGATTTCTATTGAGAGCCACCACAAAGATGGGTGTGTGGTTTGTGTTTTTATGTAAGAGCTGTGATGGTGGGTGTTCTGGAGGGCTATGTGTTGCATGTGGTGTGGTGCAGGGGTTGACCTTCTCCCCTTGACCATCTATTCCGGTCTTAGCTTGAGAGTGTATGGCTTCCAATTTGGATATACAAATGCACCTCTCACTGGTCTGAGTGTTGGGGGTAAGAGGAGAGGGTTTCCTGTGTACATGAGGCAGTTGCTACACTGCTCAGAATGCCCAAGTTCACCAGGTTAATAGGAGAAAGCACAGGGAGCTGACCTTTAGACATGCCAGGAGGGGTGGTCATTATTACTAAGTAGTGGAGCTGTTTCCTTATATATTCCTTTTACAAGAAATATGTCACTCAAGGTGTCTGAGTCTGTACAGAGCACTGCCAAACACTTGAGGGGAACCTAATAAGTAGACCCTGAAAATTTAAGGATGAAGTATTTAGGCAGATTTTCTGAAGTTAGAAAGAAATTAAGCAGTACTTACTGAAAAAGAAAGAATTAGCTTATCAAGAATGATGAAAAGAGGGGAGTCACATGAATGGCCACTGCCTGGCTGCTACTAATGCTGGTCTCAGCACAGCTTCACTCTGTTGAGATACAATACTCCTTTCCTTCTTCTCTCACCAGAAGCAAAATGTTAGCACCAATCCCAAGAAGAGAAGCAGGCCACAGCCTGTTTGGTGATCCACAGTCTTGTCCCAGATGATGCAAGGGTCTGCAGGCTTGTAGCCTTTTTCTGGTAGATGCCTCAAATAGCAACCAGACCAGTCAGTTACGTTAAGCACAGGCACTCACTCTCCAACCAGAAAGAATCAGGAATCAATGCACTCTGCTCCTACTCTCACCAGGATCAGAATATAAGCACAGATTCCAAGCTGTCACCTACAAAGCAGTTATTAAGCTTTCTGGTGATCAGCAGTCTCCAGGAAATAATGTAACTGCACTCCTTCTCTCACCAGGAGAAAACAGAAGCACTAATCCAAAGATGACTACTGAGAGGCAAAATGTGGGCTCGCCAATGACTGGTGGTCTTGCAATAGATGCTTAAAGGTAAGATGAAAAAAAATGGTTTATCCTAAACACTGCAGTGTGCACTAGAGGAGTTAGATGTGAAAGTAGGTAACTTAAGTTTTACCTGTCTAAAAAGTTACGTTTTAGTGGAGAGTCGCTATTTTTAAAATAGCAAGATAGATTGAAAGGAGGTGGTCACTTTTGTATTCTGATACTATGGAATATGGTAGGATGGCCAATAAATTTAAATAGTTGAAAGGGAGTGATTTCACAAAATGATAATTTTGTGCTTACTCACACCAACCAGTAAAAGCAGAGAGGAAATGAGATATATGGTCAAATTAACATAAGGAGCAGGCAACTAGAAAGACAGTGGTGTTTAAGAACACAACAGTAACCGGGTGGGAAAATTTTCTTTCTGTCACAAGAGACAGAGCTGTGGTCTCTTTTCAAGCTTTAATATGCAGTTAAAAGCAGTATACAAGTAAAACACAGTGTAAAGAAAACAAATCACAGTACACAAAATAGAAAAAGGCAATAAAGTAATACAAAATACAACAAATAAAAAGCAAACTAACCTTTCCCTCACAGTAAACTGTAGCAGAGTCTGGGTGAGCCTTTCCAGTAAAGAGTGACCTCTATATATAGCTAAGGGTAATCATGTCTGAGGGGGACAGGGAGAGACAGATACATATACATACCTGTTTGCATGAACAGAGATATATTTACATATCAGTTCTTTAGGCAGATGAGACATCAGACACAGTCCAAAATTAGCTAAGTGTAGGAGAATGCCCAGTGTGACCATCAGTACTTACAAGGTGATTCCAGGCCAGACCTACCTTTACTCCAATCCACAGATATCCCAGTAGCCCACTTTTATTCCCTTGCATTATTCAGCAGGTCCATATATATGCTGCAGTAAGTACCCCACCCCATACATTTATTGTACAGTACAGTATAATGCAGCAGGTTGCATGGTCTGGCTGGCATCCTTTTTACTATGTATGCAAGTCGAAGTGAGGTGTCAGTCCCTAGGACCCTAGGTTGTCAGTGCATGTGCTATGCATTGCCTCTTTGCCAAGGCTGGGGCATATTGGCCACACCTACGTCTTCCTACAGAAACAGGCTCAGGGGATTCCTCCTCTGAACCCCCCTGTGGGTGTGGCTGTGGAGACCTTGGCAGTGGTGGGGGGCTGTGTGTCCCTTCCCTGTGGTGATCCTGCCGCAGCTGTTTCTGCAGGATCATATTGTGCAGCATGGCATATACTGTGAACATCTGTGCACATGTGGCTGGAGAGTACTGCAGGGCTCCATCAGATATATCAAGGCACCGGAACTGTGACTTGAGCAGCCCAAACACATGCTCTATGATGTTCCTAATTTGTGCATGTGCCTCATTATGGCATTCTTTGGTAGCTGTGTGTGCATTTCTGATGGGTGTCATCATCCATGTTTCCAGTGCGTATCCAGCATCCCCCAGTAGATGGCCATATGGGATGTTCCCCCTGGCAAACATCTGGTATAGCTGTGATGCATGCCAGATATGGGAGTCATGATAACTGTCAAGACTGCTGGCACACACACTCATGATAATGCCCTAGGCATTGCACACAACCTGGCAGTTGATGGAGTGATACCTCTTGCGGTTGATGTAGACTCTATCTTCCTCACCAGGTGGTGCTTTGATGTGTACATGAGTGCAGTTTATGGCACCCAGTACCTCAGGGTAGTGTGCTACACAGTGGAAGAGACGCATACTGCTGGCCCTCTCCTCAGGGGTGGGGGGTAAATAAATGTGTTCACTGGCATGTGCCTGTACAGCAGCCAGGAACTGGTGGAGTACCCTGGATGCAGATGCCTGTGAAACCCCCATCATGTCCCTAGTTGGTCTTTGAAAAGTACCTGCAGCTAGTATTCTAAGGGCTACACATACCTTTGTTTCCACTGGGATGGGTTTCCCTCTGTTGTCGCTGGGTCTGAGTTGAGGGTAGCAGAGCTCAGTCAGTTCTAGTACCGTGTTCCTGTCCACCCTGTAATGCTTTACAATCTCCAGCTCATGTAGTTCCTGGAAGGTTACCCTTGGCCTGAACACTCTTCTCTTCTCAGTCTAGGCCTATTGTCAGCACCAGCATCGGCGCTGCCCTCAGCCTCAAGCACATATAGATGTAGCAGTGCAGCAGCAGCCCGTAGCATTCTGTCAGTTAAAACTCCCAAGTCTGTACTCCAGTGGTGTAGAGTATGGGTGAAAAATCAGATTGTAGGGTATATGCATACTTTATAGTGTAGATGCAGCCTGTGTGATTGGCTAACTATGTTGCATTCCACCTGCCAGGTATATCACTGAGGAGTTTGAATGGCCCATTCTCAGTGGAACAGGGCTTATCAGTAATTTAGACATGATTGGCTTTCCCAGGTTATTTCCTTTTTTTTTTTTTTTTTTTTTTTTTTTTTAAATACCTTCCCTGCTAAGCACTGTGGCACAGGGCACAAACCCGCAGTGCTGGTATAAAGACTACTCAGTGGTCTGGACACATCCCTATGCATGGGCATACTCAACATAGCTTAAACCAGCTAAAACACATGTCCCACAGCTAAACAAAGCTTAGCAGCAGTGGACAAACCCCCATGCTTAGCTGAGCAGCACACCTCGCAAACGGGAGCCACTGAGCTCCAATCCGCTTAAACATATTGTGACACATCCCCTTTTGATGTCAGCTAGCTGTTCTGCAGACACCAACACGGTTCTGGGGCTACACAGATTTTATCTGCAGACACAGTGGCCCATTTTTGCTATTCAGTAACCCCAGTTCATTTGCATACACTTCCTTGTACATAACCTAGATACTTCACTATTCCAGGGCCTGCCTCCTTAGCAACCACTGATATCTACCATTGCACATATTGCATGCAGGACCCTATAATGCATTATTCTCAGTTAAGTCACCTTTTTACCTTTTAACATTTGCAATATATATATATATTTTTTTTGAATATTGGCATGTTTGCGAGCTGCTGCGCACCGTGCAAACGTAACATGAGTATTAAAAAAACATATATTTTATATTATTTTGCATTAGTTTTTGGACTCACAGAGCATAGTTTTGCACATATCTGTGCCTATGATGACATTTCTAACCTTATAATTGGGCTGTTACAGCCCCTCTTCAAATTTTACATTTTTGTACACTGAAATTTTCCTTGTACACTTCTAACACCAACACGGGTCCTGCAAGGATACCTATCTGCTTGTTGGATTACAAAACAACCTCATTTGCATGCAATTCACATGCTTAGGAGGTGATTTGCATGCCACAGACTCGTACACGCCCCTCTGCTCTGTTTAATGGATCGCACAGAGCCTTACTTCCATGTTAGCTCCATGCCACTATACCTACACAGGAAATCCATCCATGTAGGCTTTATTGAATTCTCCCCTATATCTAATGTGTTACATATTATATAAATGTGGGTCAGAATGTAAGTTATGGAATCTAACGACACTGTTCTTAACTGGGAAATCAACAGCAAGACTTTCAAGCTTTATTATTTTAATTCTTGCAGTCCTTAAAAAGCAGTATTATGTCAGCCATTAATCACCCGTACCTTAAAAAATGCTTGCCTATATGTATTCTTCAGTCTAAGATAAGCTATGAAATATATTAATCAGGCAAAACACATTTAAATCCTTTTAACGTTTTGACATATTTTGCATCGCACTGGATCCATGCTGCACATGCATATTTAAAGACAGGCCTCATCAGATATTTGTACAATAGTAGTAATAAACATAATAAAGCAAAATTATGAGAAATATTGATTTCAGAATATGTTATCAAGTTTTGAAACTGTGTGCTTGCATACTTCCAGAATGTTACTTAAAAGTCAATGCTTTATTAATGGAAGTGCTTGAATATTTTTCTTAACATACTTTCATGCTTAAATTTCCCCGCGGTGGTGGTGCTGCGGTAGCGTTGTCACCTCACAGTAAGATGCTGACCGGTTTGACTCTCAGCTAGAGCGTCTTCTGCGTGGAGACATGTGTGAATGGACGTACCTTCATTGAAGGTTGTGCGTTAGGGCTGGCAACTCAGCACGTAAAAATCAACTGCCAATCATTAGCGGACCGGAGTTCCGCTGTGGCGACCCCTAACCGGGAAAAGCCGAAAGATACAACAACAACAACAACAACTTTCATGTTTAAATTTGCCTTAAAATTGATTATATTGTCCAGTGGATGAAGCTCTAAATGTGCCTTGAGTTATCAGTATACAATTAAAAGTCCATTCAGTGACAATGAGTTATAATATATGATATAGCAAGTAGAAGGTTGTTTGGCATTATGTCTAATTTGTTTTTGTGATACTGAAAATCCTTGTTGAGGTGTATATTGCATTAGTTTCTGAGTTCAAATTATGTCCTGGGATTCAATAATGCCTATTATACTGTGTACACTGTTCTGAGTGAACAGACAACACAAGCATAACTCACACCTTCTTCCTTCTAATTTTAGTTTTCCTACTGAATTTCTTGCAGCTTTAAATAATGAGGGGGTTTCATAAAGATTACCACGTATAGACTACATGTACACCTAGTGTCATCTTTCTGAGTGACTAGAAAGCACAAAAAATGTGGTAGGGATGTTCCTGAATACATATCGCATACACTTAGTGTAGGTGTTATTTAATCTAGCCCATGGTGTTTCACAAGATATCTTTTTTCATCCCACAAACCAATCAAATTCCAATTGATGAACCAGCAAACTTTTAGATTGCCCATAGGTGTGCAGGCAGTGTGTGTGTGTGTGTGTGTGTGTGTGTGTGTGTGTGTGTGTGTGTGTGTGTGTGTGTGTGTGTGTGTGTGTGTGTGTGCTTGAGTGACTATATACATGCAAAGATGGACTTGTGTCCTGTCTAGGAGTCGTTCTCTGCCTTATACCTGCTTAAGTCTCAATGTAGTCTCCAGCACTTCTGCAATACTTACTAGAATAATGCAGATATCAGAAAATGAATAAATACATATTATTCATTATTATAAGCTAGTGATGAGAACAAATACTTTTTTTCATACCAAAGTACCTGTTTTAATGACTTTGAAATGCATTTTAAGAATTATAGTTACCTACATTAATGTCTAAAAACTCTGAATGAACTAGTCTGTCAATGTACATCATTTTATTGCACTTAGCTTGTTCTATAAACAGAAGCTTTAATCACAAATGATTACTTCAAAAATATGTGTGTGTGTGTGTGTGTGTGTGTGTGTGTGTGTGTACATATATATATATATATATATATATATATATATATATATATACTTGTATGTGTCTATAGATATATATATATAGAGAGAGAGAGAGAGAGAGAGCCACCAAATAACTCCAGCACTCAGAAAACAAAGACAGCAATGGTGCAAATTAAGATTTATTTCAGGCACAGTCTGCAGCACAGACCGGTTTTGCTCAAAGGCGTCATCAGTGTGTGTCTTAGTCAGCAGTAAGCCTTGGTTTATGTAGCAGCATTTAAAGAAACATACAAATAATGCACTTATTAGCTCTTTGACTTTTTTACATTTTCATGTGACCCTACTTACATACAAATCCAGTATGTTATGCAAATATCCCATAGAACATGTTCATAATCATGGCTAAAAAAATCAAAAAAAAAAAAAACAGAATACCCAATATCCCCCCATAACTATCAAAACATTATCTAATAAACTCCATGAATGGAAAATATGTACTATAATAATAACTACTTAGGTATAAATATATAAATCAAATTCCAACCAACTAGCCTCAAGCTTGAAACTTAACAGGGATACCTATACATAGGGATTACATTTACCACTGGTCATTCAGCCCTGGTTTAAAAAGGGCCCCCCAATTTAGTATCCATCTGCGTTCCTTATTAGACAATATGTTATGTCTAACTGTATCATTCAGAACTTGTGCCTTGACCATATCAATACCAACAAACACAAAATGGGCAGTATCGTGCACTAATGTATGCTTATATAAAGCACTGCAAACCCGTTTGCATTTTATATCACTTATATGCAGAACTATCCTTTGTTTCAGAGTACAATAAGTCTGTCCAATGTAAAAAGCTCCACACTGGCATATTGCCATATAAATCACCCATGTGCAGGTACATTTGATTAAATATTTAATGTCATAAACTTTCCTAGCATTCACTGAGGTAAAAGATTGTGTTTTAGACATTAACTTACAATATTTTCAATAACCGCAATATGTACTTCCACTGGGGTCTGTGGTACTCCCCTTGATGGATACAGACCTTTCTTAAATGAGGAAAAATGTTGTCCCAAAGATTTACCCTTACGATAGCCAAAACTACAGTCTTCATTTATTAAGGTTGAAAAAAATGGATCTGAATATAATACATGCCTAAATTTGGAGATAATTGCCTTAATCTTAAAAGTATTACTACCATAAGTAGTTATAAATCTCAGCCTTTCAGAATTAGGCCTTGTCAACTTCTGGGCATCTTGTAACAAACTGGTCCTACTATTGGTCTTAAACTGTGTATAAACCTTGTCCACCACTGACTTGGAGTATCCCCTAGCCAAAAAACATGCCTTTAAACCCAAGGCCTGTTCCTCATATTCAGTATTAACCGAACATATTCTCCTAACCCTCTGAAGTTGGGCTGTGGGTATATTCTTCATTTGCACCATTGCTGTCTTTGATTTCTGAGTGCTGGGGTTATTTGGTGGCTTTATAAGTTTTCTCATCTCCGAGCACCAGAAGGGATCATAACGTGCACCGAGGTTGTTTGGTATTGTAGATATATATATATATATATATATATATATATATATATATATATATATATACACACATACATACCAAAAACCATAAGTGTCAAAAACAGTATAGGACTCTTTGGTCAATCTAACACAGAAAAAAGTACAGCTGATAGACATATAAAATATTCACAATTTGAGATGAGACTTCTTCAGAAACATGAGAAAAAACTAAATAGTATAGGACTATAAGGATGATAGAAGCTTAAAAACAGTATGTAGGCAAGCTAGGGAGGGGAGGAAAGTTAAAAATGCAAGTAACAGATGGATTATGTGACTCCAGCTGTACAACAAAATTCCCAGACATACCTCTTAACTGGACATATTTTTGCCATTTTTCTCATAAAATTTGTGTTTTTTAGCAAATCACAGGGATGGTCTGAGGACTGAAGTCACTAAACAATGTCATACATTTGAATTTCAAACTTTATATCCTTCAGAAAATGCATGATCACACACGCCCTTTTATTCTAGCAGCTTTCTAATTTTGTAACATCAATATTTAAAATCTGTCCCTATTTTTGTCCATGGCCCCCATTATATCAGGCTTTGTCCAGATTTCTTACTCTGACAGATTAAGAGGTATTTTCCCAGGTTATACCAAAATATTGTTTTAGTGTCTGAATGACTTTTGCTTTAGGGCTCATTTCCCCAATAACAATAGGTAGTTCAGTCCATAATTCTTGCATCACCATGGGAAATAATGAGCCAACATCATGGCTCTTTGACCTGAAGCTGAAAAATGTGAGACATCACAGACCATAGTCTCTGAGCAGGGTGTACTAGCTGATTGTAGACTGAATGTCAGTACATTTGTAGGTGTTCTACAGGGGGGGGGGGTGAGCTGTTGTGAGATATAATGAGATATGATATTGAGTAAATTCAAACTATGTCTGTGTATTTATATATATAAATATATGTGTGTGTGCATGTACGTGTATATATTTTTTTCTTTTTGTTGATATGACTGGATTTGCTAAGTTGGTTGGCAACAGATCTGATTATTGAGAAGTTATAATATTGTCCAAACTTTGTCGCATGTGCTTATGACAAATTAGTTATAATGCAACAAATATGTGGCAGACAGGTAAAAAACAAGTCTGAGCAGTTGCCACATGGGCTTGAAGTCTCACAATTTGGAAAGAATCATGTTTTTGATGTTTTAAGGGCGGTTTTACTGATGTGCTTACTAAATTGTAAGCCTAGTTCTGTTAAGATGCCTGAAAGTTTACTATGATTGGCAATAACAGTTGTCCTTTGAAGACATTTTTGTACATTTCTTGTTAATAATGACAGGAGCTTTGTTTTTATCATGTGTGAGACCAGATCTTTCTGTTCCTGACAGGATATGTATGAGTAAAACATTTTTTGTATGGTTTTGGCTGAACAAACTTCTGTTGAATCATCTGCATATTGCATTAGTTTTGCTTGGTCACAGTGTGCAAGCATATTGCTTATAAATATGATACATAACAGAGATCTGAGCACTGAACCTTGAAGGACCCTGCAGTGATTGAGTTTTAGATAAAATATAGTATCATTCCAGTGGATGGACTGGGTTTGACTCTCTAAACAGCTTTCATGCTGGTGTAGGTAGTATTATTGAAAACTGTATCAAAACCTTTTGATACATCAAGAAAACTGAGTCTGCAAGATCTACAGCATTGACCTTTGCAAACCTAAGGACAGAGAGGGTGGGCAATGATACTAGACCTAAGTTGGTGGTCATTGCCTTACTATTAACTGAACAATTTGCATTTTTTGAATGGTGATGATGATGATAAAGACTTGTGTAGTAATTAAATAGTATTTGCTAAATGCACTGGCTATTTCAGCAGATGTGCTGTTAGGTAATGGTTTGGGCTGAACAGATTTGCAAAGGTTCAGTAGACTGCTGTAACTTTATTTTATATTTTATTTTATTTATTTTTGCTTGATTGACTATTGTTTTTACAAATGTGGCTTTAACTTTGCTGGTTTTATTGGCTACGTGGTAATGTGGAGTTGTGCTTTAGTAGAATTTTTCCATGTATGGACAATCTTGGTCATCAGGGTCTCATTTCCACTAGTGTTCCATGGCAGTCTTTGTCTTAATTTACTTTCACAGATGGTCTAAAGCTTTAGAGTACATTCAGGATGTGGTACTGCTGCATTTTTTGATTATTGCTATAAAAGTACTTATGTCAATATTGTTTTTAATAAGCATTGTGTAGTGAGACTTTTTTAATTATAGTATTAAACAACGTGTGAATGTTATATGACGATCAGTACTACAGGAGCCCTAATCGTCTGATGTTATTAGGTGCACAGATAATACTACTCTGTGTAGTATACTTTATCTGGTTAGTTTGTCAGTTCTTGTAGATCAACTGATATGTTTCACCATTATGGATTGTTAGGTGAGAGCGTATGTCACCAGAACATATCCAGTCCAAGCTGAGATCATCCCTATGATTACTGAATATGTTAAGTGTGGCATAATGTGACAGCCAATAAGCTGTCTCTTCTTCTTGTGTATCCTTGTGGATGTGGAATCAAATGGTATGTGTATGTAGATGATAGCTAGACAGATGCCTCCCTGAGAAACTATGGCAGAATACCTATATACATAACTTAAGTATGTATGTGTGTGTGTGTGTGTGTGTGTGTGTGTGTGTGTGTGTGTGTGTGTGTGTGTGTGTGTGTGTGTGTGTGTGTGTGTGCGTGTGTGTGTTTATGTGCAGTTTGCTTTAACTTTTATTTATAAGTATAGTATCTGGAAACTGCTGATGAGTAACTATCACTCCAAACCACATGCATAGGGGACTGAAACCCTGCCTACATCCTTGTGTATTCTGTAATGTCTATATATGTCACCTCCCAGTAGTACAGTCTCTGGATCATTATTATGTGCCTTGAGTAAGGTTTCTGATATATAGCTCTAAGACATGTCTTATATAGACCCATCAAGCCATGAACTGGGTTGCTGTATTTTTATGTAATGTTATTAATTGTGTGGTCAGAAGAGCTCATCCAATGTGAGTGGCTAGGGTCACAGAGAGTTTGTCCTTTAGTACATGTCCAGAGGTAAGGTAAGATGACTATCCAAACACATAACATGAGACTTGTTTTTATATATATATATATATATATATATATATATATATATATATATATATGTATATATACATATATATATATATATATATATATATATATATATATATATATACACACACACACACACACACACACACACACACACACACACACACACACACACGTACTGCTCTGAAGGTAAAATTGTAATAGCATATGCAATAGCTAAATGCATTTCACATAGAGGGAGTGTAATACTAATGTATTATTTCATGTAATATGACTAGGGGGGAAAGCTGTGCGGATGAGAAAACTGATGTGATGGACAGCAGATGAGGATGAAGTGGGAATCTTTATTAGGCAAATCAGCTAACGCAGTAGCTTGTTCAAGTATAAAGAATGAGCAAAACAGAGTGAATAAGCATAACACAAAGACAATGTTGTAAGTGTATGAATAAACCTTAGGTGTGGCATTATGTGTAATTTCTAAGTAATCGGAAATGTGATAAAGTATGGGTAATGGGTAGTGGCTACTGGTTTTGTTTTGTGCTTACAGAGATGTCATGTTTCTAGAACACATTTCTACTATTTATTTTTTGCTAACAGGATTATCAGATATAGAACTGAATTACTGTTCCTTTAGTAAGGGTTATTGGGAGATCTAGAGGGCAATTCAACTGTGTAAATTATTATTTTAGTATTACTTGTCTGTTTCGATAAATGATCAGTGTTGGGGCTTTCTTATAAAAGTGTTAAATTTAAATAATGAGCAGGACTATAAAATTGAAAGTCAAATGGTACCAGAAATAGCCAATCCAGAGACTTAAATGTCTTCTGCAACATAATAGGATGGTTTGGAGGGTCAGGTATATCCTAGAGAATATAACTACCCTGGAATAGATTCCCCATTCACATAAAACAAAACTCATCCCTGTCCCTATTCAAACGTAACTTAAATCAATGGATGGGAATAAGGACATTTACCCCAGGACTGCCCTCTATGCTACTAATGGACATAGACAGTGCCTAAATGTCCACTCCTACAGTAGGAGCCTCTTTCAATACTCAGCAGTATGACCCCAGAAACAGGCATTCATTCACAAAAGGGAAGAACAGGAATAAAAAAAATGTAAGGGTATTATGAATGCCTAATGGGATAACATGGCAAGGCTTAAAATGGCCATTCAGAGAAGTTAGCCTAGTATTTACCTTTGATCCTATGAACTATGGTTAGAATGAATAGGAATGGGACTGGAAGGAGTTGAGGGCCTCACATATGAACATCACCGCATAACATTTCATATAGTTATTAGAACAAAGTATCTGTTAACCCTTATAAGACAAAGTCTCTTCTGGTAAACCTTGCCTTTGCTGTGTAAAGGGAAGATATGTTATAGAATATAAGTATTCAGGAGACTATAAACATCAAGTAACAATTAAAGTTAAAACTGCATTTCCAAGCAAATGTACATGAGAGAACTGTGTGGCCACAGACTTATCTTGTTCAGCATTAAAGTCTCCTCGCTATACACCTGTTATATTAGAACTACAAAAATAATACTAACTGCATCACCTCTCAGCATTTATTTATTTATTCTTTGTTGAACATGATAGTTCCACTAGACTTGTAGCCTCTTTCACAGGATACACCGAGGTAGTATTATTCCACTATGGGAAATTTGGACAGGGAACTTCACCACCCCTTTTCAGTAGGTGCCATAAGATCTTTTCCATCCACCTGAGCTACCACCAATTCAGGCAGGTAGGGCCTTGGTTTAACATCTTATCTGAAGGATAACACTCTCAGAAGTGTAGCAACCTCCATGATGCTCCACTATAGTGTCAGTAATCCATCTACCTGGTGTGGGAAGAGAAGCCACAGCTGTTTGCACCAAAGGTGCACGTGGTACCTGTTGTACCATTGATGTTTAACATGCACAACTTCTTACACTTTAATTTTAACACAATGCCAGTTGTTTGTTGTTCTACACATGAAAGAGAATTCAATATGTTTATTAAATTGATGCCCTTACCCTCTTGTCTGTGGTGTCACTGTGAATGAAAATTTTGATCCATGTTTGATCAAACGTATATGTAATCACATTCCAAACCTTTGCTTTAGTCTGTCAGATGACACTTATGCCAACATAATTTTGTAAATTTCCTGCTCATTTTCCTCATTTTACAAACACTGTGGTCAAGCTATACAATGACTACTGGATGATTTTCATAATAAAACAGCATTTCACTTTGTGGTTTGTTGTTGGTAGTTTTTGTTTGAAACATCATGAATTACAATGCACTGGAATTTGTTCATTGCTTTTCTATTTGCATGTCACATTTGATTTGCCTTAGTATTTTTGAATTAAGTATTAACAAAATGTGCAGTTCAAACAACTAAGCCTTATATTTACAATGCATCATTTGCTAATTCTGCACTGAAAACATATCTAAAATACATTTTTTACATTCTTGTTAAAAACAATTTGTTTTTTTGCCACCCACTTCATTCCTCCCTTTAATATTATTTTACTTCCAATGAATTTCTTCTGAAATCAGTTTGGGATTAGAGACACGGTACATTATTAATTAAAATGAATTAATGATTCCCTCCTTCCAATATTGTTATTTTTTAATAACAGTTTTATTGTTGTCATACATAAAATGCAAACCAGAGAAAACATAATTATGAGTATATTCAATTTTCCTTTTTCATTCTATCCCAAATGTATCATGATCACGAATACATCAGTTTATTTATATAACAACTTCTTTCTTATTCCTACAGAGCAGTAGTATTCTTAGGCTAAAGATACAACACATGTTAAGAAATATTCAAGTCTGTTTTCATCAATTTTCTTCTTGTAATATTGTCATTGATAACCTGTTTCATGTCTTTATTCTCCTCTGGACAGTAATGAAAACTGGTTATCACCATTACAGTGTCTTTAATTCTTGCCCCTTGCATCTTAACAATATGGACAGTATTCATACTCCGGGGCTTTGCAAGTGCATAGCAGTCATGTGTGGACAGCGGCACTTTGCAGATATATAAATAAGGTCAGCAAAACTCGAAAACAGAAAAGTGGAGTAATTTCTATAATTATGCCCACTTTTCATAAATGTGGAAGTTGTATAAAGTTCATGTTTTCATACATTTTGTGGAATCATAAATGGTCTGTGCCATGGCATATTGCAGGCAAGCATGGCTGAGTGCAGTCATACAGAAAGCATTATAGAAAAGCTGCAGACTGCACAGCAGCCAAGACTTATTTATTTATTTTTTTTTACATAAAGGGGTTATAACTTTTTCATATAGAGGGTATCCTTTTGTGGATACTCTGATAGTTTTATTAAAGAATAGAAAGAGGTTGTTGGTTGTTAAGGCAGATTGCAAAAAGAGAGCCAGAAAAAGAGGAGAATAAATAAGGGGGAACATCAACAGGGTTTGAGCTAGAGGAGGTCGGAGTGGATGTACACAATGTTTTTGTCTGGGGAAAGAACCCACCCCCCATTTTGCAATTTTGTTTTAATTTTTTTGGAAGAGGTTAGTGTGGGTGGAAAATAGAGAAGAGGGTGAAAGAGAAACTGTAAGGAAAGAAGGCCTGAGGAAGTCCCAACTGTGTTCCCAGGCCACATAGCCTCAAACATGTCCACTACCAGATGGTACTGCAGTGGAGGACTCCAATGCTGAGGGGGGTATGTCGCTGTGTTGGCACGGTTGTCAGCACCAATTGGGTGACCGTGTCTTGCACATGCTGAAGAGAGGCTTCAACTGGCTAAATTATCCTGTCCATTACCACTACCAGTATGTCCTCAACCAAACTCTGAAGTCCCCTTTCTGTCAAGCTTGCCAGACTGCCATGTGCCGGAGTACCTTCAGGACTGGCACATCCACTCCAACCCTGTGAGGATATCCCCAGACAGGCAGAGGGTGATCTATCTCTACCCTAGGAAGTATGTTCCTGGTCTGCTTCTGAGGGCTTTGAACCTGTGTAAAAGAAAAAAATGGGAGACAAGGAAAACAGCAAAGGCAAAAGAAACACATAGGCAAAATAAGAAAAAAAGATATTGAAAAAAGGGTGGAAAGAGACAAAACAGTAAAAGCACAACAAATCCACAAAATATTCTTTTGATTCAAGGTAGCAACACAATAAACCACTGCAGAAAAATATCATTATTGAAGTAAACTTGAGTATAGGAAGTGCTTATGCTAACAATTGGGGGTAGAGATTGATGAAGTGCTTATACAACTGGAAAGAATGTATAAGAGTATATTTACTTATGCTGAATTGAAATGGCAAGGGATTTTGTCTTTCTGAAGGGTTGTGTCTTTCAATTATGTACTTTTCAAACAGATTTTACAGTAAGCAGACAATAAACAGAAAATAAATAGTTAATTATTGCAGTTAATCATGGTTATAAATCAAAGTATAACACATTTCTCTTGATCTGTTTCTGTCTTCATTTGCATTTCTTTCAGCTGTAAAGACATAATAACATTGTCTGCAGGAGTATCACTGAAATCAGTTTTAAAGCATTGCTGTATTATTGTTTATGCTACCCTGAATTCTGTACAATAATTTGTATTATGTGTAGTTAAGTAATAAATACCATTTGGACATCTGCTATATTTACTAGAAGACTCAACCAGATGTTGCATTCATCTCTTCTGCTTCTGAGAATTATAATGTATCTTTTCCTTAGCTATAAGTAAAAGAGAGAAGGATAATGTTGTTCATCTGCATTAAATGCATTCCACATATGCACGTTATATTCTCTGTAAGCATTTCTTATTTGTCTTTTTCTTTCTGGTTTTAACTGCTGTATGCATACATATATGTATTATTAAAATGCAGCCCTTGAATATCTATAGGTTAGTACTAGGCTAACTGCCCTTGTGGGCCTTTTTAAACCTAGCCAATTACCCACGTGAGAATCAAACTCTGCACCATGTGTTTGTAAGGTAAACACTTCAATCATTATGGCAACCAAAGTCCACCTGAACTCTGTAGGATAATAAAGAAATATGAAACAAGTCTTGTTTTATATTTTAAGAAATATGTGTAGCACTCTGTATAATACCCAAACTGCAAAGGCTGAACGATATATATATTCAAGGAAATGTGAATTTCCTTTTATGCAGAACTTTGTCTAATGTATAGTAAGTAGTAGTGAAGTAAAACAGCATGTTCGCTAAAAATGTATGTGCTGCTCGTTATTTCAGCAAAGTGAACCCCACTCCCCTCCCCTCCCCAACAAACATTATAGCTAGGGTGTGGTAAGTGCCATTTCAGCCATGTTGTACGTGCCGCTAGAAATACTTATGAACAAACAATAAAATTAAGCATTTTTTTTACTTATATTTAGCTATCTCTCACAAAAACTGTTTGTATGTTATATTTTAAAAAGTCTCAACTTTTTCACAGCAGTACCACATAATTTTTTACATCCGTAACTTGTATTTCATATCTGTATTATATGCAGTCAGCATAACTGATATTTGAAGATTACTAATAGAGTTACAGAGTTACCTATACAGATTACTATTTTCATACTCTTTTCTAACATTCCATTTATTACTGTAACCTGTTAACACATAGTACTATTTTTTCCTCTGTCTTGAAAAGATGGATGTCTGACTAAAGAAATGCCAGTCTTTTTTATGCATTTCAGAATGTCACCTCAAATTATTGGACTCTTGAAGTACATATACTTGTGCAATGTTTTATATATATATATATATATATATATATATATATATATATATATATATATATATATACGTGTGTGTGTGTGTGTGTGTGTGTGTGTGTGTGTGTGAGAGAGAGAGAGAGAGACAGAGATGGATTAAAAATGTTACTTACTATAGAACTCTGGCCTTCTTGCCGTAACCTGGTCAAACCACTCGGTCAGGTGACTAGCAGTATGCGTCTGCAAATCATCATACCTATGATGGCATTGTGACCAGAATGGGTTATACCTGTCAGGGTTGACAGATGGTCACCCAACTCCTGCCAGATATCAATTTTCTTTCATGTACTCTGATGAGCACATACTTGGATCTTCCAGAGTTACGATTCATGCAAAAGATAGAGCCATACCTCTCAACCTCTTAGAGTAAGAAATCTGGACAAAGCCATAAATAAAAGTGGGACAAAGGCCCCAAAATATGGACAATTTTTAAATATTCCTCTTACAAACTTAGAAAGTTGATAGAATAACAGTGTTTTGCATCAGCGTGAATTTTTTGAAGAGTATGAAGTCTGAAACTCAAATGTCTGTTATTATTTTCTAACTTCAATCTCTAATGATTTGCCACTAATTTGCCAGAAAACCACAATTTTATGAAAAAAGGAACAAAACTATGAGGCAAAAATCTGGACATTCTGCAAAAATCTGTACATTTGAGAGGTATGGATACATCATTACTAAGGTCTCTTTCCCAGACCATCCAGGAGCACAGCCTTATGCCTTCACAGGTGCTGCCATCATTCAAAGAGACAGACCCAGAATGAGGAAAATAGGGTGAGGGCTGTATTAAGCAAGTTTATAACCACTCTGTAATGGGTGTGACATCACCTTGAGCAAACCCTTTTCACTAGCATGCTCATTAGACCAGATATTGATACCACCGGCAGTTTTTTTTGTAACCAAAACTGCTTTGTCACACACTGTTTTTTCCTAAAAGGAGAACAATTACCTGACCTTTCCATTACTAATGGATTATATCTAACTTTATCTATAATAATAAGTGTTCACATAATATTTCTAGATAAAATGTATGTTTTTTTCTGTCTTCCTGTAACAGCAGAATGTGTCATGCAGTGAAGTGGGACCTATATCTGATTTTGGTGTAATTATTTTCATCAGTATTGAATAAACTGAAGTTGTGCGGTTTACATAACATTTGTTTGCATATTTATTTCTGTTAGTGGCAGGAATAGCTGGCCAGCGGTGTGTAGTTTAACTGCTGATGTCATTCAGACAGTATTGTGGCACGTGTCTGACTGTAGCCCCTTTACTTTTTTCCCTTTCTTTTCCTTTGTAGTACAGGTGGAAAATAAGGGATCCAGGCATAGACATGATAACTTTAGCCATAAGGTAAATCATGTACTCATAACAGCACTTACGACATATGGAAAACTTCTTCTTTAGTAAAGTAGGGTCCAGACAACCTCAGAGGAGCAAAGAACAGATCCAAATAGTTGTTAAATTTAGTGCAGTTGGAGGCAGAGACAGAACACTGGCACAGTGCAAAAAGTGGGAAAATGAAATGGTAAGACATGCTAGAAGCAAGGCCAGGCAGAATGTAATTTCCAGGACCACTACGCGGGGCTCTAAACCTTATTAAGTTAACACCAGATGATGAATACCTTCTGTCCATCTATGGGGATGACTATAGAAGATGGTGCAACTAGAGTAATTAGAGGTGGTGTGGATACTGTTCCATCAAACCAAAATCTGCAGCCGCATTTGCATTCATCAGCTCCTGAAGGCTGGTTTAAAGTATACATCTTTTAATTGTTTAAAACTGAATGGCGGCAAACATTCCTGTAACTAAACACATCACAATTCATTATTATTAGGTCAGCCTTGTACATCAGCAGCTAATGAAAATGAAGGCAAACTTCATGCTAAGTGCCCTCCCTCCATGTAAGCATGCTATACTGTATACTATTGCAGTATTATTAATGTGTTGTAATGATTTATTTTACAGAGTCAGCATCAGAAGCAAACAATTTAACTGTATCAATAAATGTGGATGATGTCAGTAGTAGACTTGGTGTTGCTGATGATGATGATGATGATGATGATGACGACAACAAGGATGATAGTTGTATTTATGAGGCAGCCTGAGGGAAGTCACAGGCAGTCCCCAAGTTTAATGGCAGGTTTTCTCACCTCACAACATGTTAGTAATTCTACAGAAAGTAACACTGCACAACAAAATCAAACAGGCTGACATTCCACGCATGGCTGTACAGCAGGAACAAACCTGCATGCCTAGACTAGTATAGCCACACACAAGAACAGTTTAACGATGAAGGCAGGCAGTCTGAGGCCACATTGTCCACAGTGACAACATTAAGTGCCAGATGCAGATGTCATTTTTATCTGCCTCAGGAAACATGTAAAGTATAGGCTACACAACAGAAAATGTGCCATGGCATAGTTAAGGCTCAGACCAGTGCAACAAAGAGTCAGGCAGAAATGGTGAATGCCCTACAGGGTATACCTAAAGTTTTCCAACAACTTTGAACTGGCACAGAGCAAGGATAATGCCATGGTGTCACTGACGCTTAGTATAATAGCACACCAGGCTTCAGTTTCAGCTTCCATTCGTACACTGGTTAAGACATAACAGAGTCAATCTGGACAAGTTGAGGGAAATCACATGATACTAACACTGGCTCTCAAGACAGTAATGTTAGTACTCCAAGTGAGCAATCACAACACATTTTCACAGGCCATGTCAATGGTCATCTGCACATATGAGAACATCCCGATTCAGGTCAAGTTTGCAATCACACAGTAGTATCAGGTCACTGACAGCAGGATCACCTTCCTCCTCTAGATCATGCACTGATGATGTGAGGTATTGCCATCTGTGCCAGGGAGAATAGGGCAGTGCATGTGTAACATATGCCAGCATAGTTAGCTGGAGTTTTGTAAATAATTTTGTGTCATTTGACTATCACACTGCTTGTTTAAAAAATGTATCAAGAGTGTTATTATAACTGATTAAATGTATATGTTTAAGCAAATAATTCTGGAAGGGAAGAGTAGAAGTTTTTGAAATTTTTCTATAATTTTCAAATACTGCAACAGATCTTAGCAAAGCTCTAAGAGTGTATTGTGCCAGAGTCAGGTGATCAAATGTGATGGCATTATATAACCAGTACTAAGAGGATGGAACTCTCACAGCAGTATGTCTTATTTTGTTTTCTTTGGAACCTAATATAAAGATCTATGACAGTTATCATAGTCAGTCAGTTGAGTTCAATTCAGTTCAGTTTGGTTCTGAAGCTCAACAACTTGCCTTGTGGAAGTAAGCATCTCAGCATCTAATCTTGCCTTGCTGTATTAATTAAGTTAGCTAGGGAGCAGTTATTCTTTAGACAGTCAGGAAATACAGTGAGACTAGTTAAGTGTTGTTTTTCTGTATCTGTTTGAATCTGTCCAACTGTGTTATTTTTATTTCTATTGTGATTAGCGTGTTTATTTTACTTAGATATTTAGTATTCTCATGTTTTCTATTTTATTATTGATCTTTAGTATTTTTATGTTTTCCATTTTTTTATTTATTATTAAATATTTTTTATATCTTTGGTTGTGGCTGGTCTTTTAGATATTACTTTTAACATCTTGAGAGTATTTGTGCTTATTTTAGTGATGCCTTGGCCACTCCAAAAAGCCTTGCTGCTTTGGTTACACTCTACCATTTATATTAGTATTGATTTTACTCAGTATAATTGAATATCCAGCTCCCTATTATGCTGTCACAGATGCAGGTTGTCAAATGTGTCTTTTTTGAACTGAAAAGCACGAAAAGGCAAAATAGCAAAGCGGCTTTTCAGTGGATTCTTTCCGTGGGAAAGAATTTGCTTGGCCGCTTTCACTACTTTGTCATTTTCAGCACTGTAGTGCAATCTTGGAGTTGGTATATTTAAGTAGGGGGGGGGTGAAGCCCCCCCCCCATTATGTAATGCTTTACAGGTTTTTTTGTTTTGTTTTGTTTTTTTTTTTTGTTTTGGAACAGTGACTTTTTTCCCTTGGAAAAAAATCGCTGTTCTGAAGTTTCGACATTATATGCTTTTGCTTACATGGGGTCGATTATGTGTCGTTCACTCTTTTGAGCATGTGATATCATAATATAGACCCAAATATCCTTGTACAAGCCTAAGAGTGGTTGAATGGTGGCAGCATAGTTACCTTATAGTCTGGGCAGAAGGGATGCAGCTAGTAAATATGTGCCAGCCTTTCCTAGGAGTTTGTGTGTAAAAATCAAATACCCAGCTGTGAGTGTGTCAACTACTTGAAACTGGGACACAGTGCTCCAAAGCAAGTTTTGTTTCTGATCTGGAGAGACAGAGAGTCCATTCCCAGGTCTGGAGCATGTTCATTGTGTGCTCATGGGGGAATGTGTACTTGATGCAGAGAGTTGCATCTGAAAATACTGTGTAAATTCATTCCTGTTTTTAGTGACCATTTCTCACCAGTATCAGTGGTGAGGATTGAGACTCCTGGATTACTGGCTCAGGTTAAAGAGAAACCATCTGTGTTTAAGGATATTCCTGCAAATGTCTTGTTAGGGAATGATTTTGATAATGCAGTACCTTGTGTGAAAACAATTTCAAAAACTTCTACTTTTCTACTTTTCCCTTCCATAATTCTTTATTTAAACATATACATTTAATCAGTTATAATTACACTGTTGATACATCTTTATACAAACATCTACACAAATCAATGTGATAGTTGAATGGCACAAAATGTATTTATTTATTATTTATCTGACATTTGTTTAACAGGGTGATCCAAATGGTTCTACAAAACCCATTTTCAGTGGAGACCCAAGGAGAAAAGCTTTACATACAGTGAAACGCAAATACATTATAGTCCAAAAAGCTATAAAATTGACATGAGGAGTACTATACAAAAGTAAGTTGATAGAACGTAAATTATGTTACAAGATATACTACACATCTGGACAATTCTATAGAGTTATATCATTATAGGCAATGTTAGTCTTTCTAACAACATATACATAGTATATGGGTAGATAGATTGTACAAAAGTAGTATGTAGGTAGTACAATGCATGACATCAGCTGTTATAGTATATGAAAAATAAAATGTTGGTTAGGAAAATAATAACAGAAGAGTTAGTGATGCAGAAAGTTAATGAGAGAGTTAAGAATAGAGACATTACAGACTGAGCAGCAGCTTAAGGATATGGTATAGAAACAGAGGAGTTACAAAAGACATTAGGATTTTGTAGACTGTGAAAATTGAGATGCAACAGAAGAAAAAGAAAATGAAGCTAGTGTGAAAGAAGAAGAAGGGGCATTAGACCTGATTTATACAGGAGCAGAACCATGTATTTCTGAGATGATTTTTTAAAGAGGCTTTAAAGCAGGTTAAGCCAGGAATAGACCTGGTAGTGACTTCCATAGTTTGGAGACATAATATGAATATAGAGACTGACCTGGGGTTTTTTTTTTTGCTTTTTTGTTTTTTTTTTGTTGGGTTTTGAGATAGCTAAGAGATTTTTTGTCTTCTGATTGCAGAGATCTATTTGGTGTATAAGGTGTACTAAGTTGGCTAGTGCATGGCAGGCAGTAAGCTTGAAAATAGGGTTGTGCAATGTGGATAGATGAATAAAAGCAAGTTGGTTTGGAAGTTCAAGCAATCTTAGTTCTAATAACACTTTACAGTGATGTCTGTGATATTTAGAGTTTGTGGTAAACTTAGTTACTTTGTTGTAGCACAGTTTCATCGTGCTTAGGGTAGAAGTTTGTAAATTAGTGAGGATAGGGGCACTATAAAGAAGAGAGGGAAGTAAAAAGGTTTTTGCTAGGGAAACTTTGGCTGCTATAGTTAGGAAATGTTTGTTTCTATATAAGAGTCCCAGTTTTTGATGAATTTTCTTTATATTTTGCTGTATATGGTGGTTGAAGGAAAGTTTATTGTTAATGATTACTCCTAAAAGTTTGGTTTTCTGCACTATTCCTTTGACAGTGTTCTCAGATGCAAAAATGTTGGAATGATCAGTGACAGGGAAGGTGTTTTTAGGGTAGAATTGTATTAATTTAGTCTTCTTTGGATTAAGAAACTGTTGGGAATTTTTAGTCAGGATTTGACTACTGTAAAGGACTGTTGATTTTTTCCTTTACTCAAACTATTTTTATTGAACTTTTTTACAAAAAAAGATAAAAACATTTGCATATTATTAAATAGAAATAGATCCAATGATGTTGTTGTGTCTTTCGGCTTTTCCCGGTTAGGGGTCGCCACAGAGGAACTCTGGTCCGCTAATGATTGGCAGTTAATTTTTACATGCTGAGTTGCCAGCCCTAATGCACAGCCTTCAATGAAGGTACGTCCATTCACGCATGCCTTCACACAGAAGACGCTCTAGCTGAGAATCAAACGGGACAACGTCTTGCTGTGAGGCGACAATGCTACCGCAGCACCACAACCACGAGAAATAGATATTTATTAAAAATTCAAAACCTATAAATCCTAAAATAAAACCCAGCAAACTATTTACAAGGGTGTCTAAGACAATAAGGACTTTAGAATTTACATTTAAAATTAAATCAAATGGTATTACAGTCCATTTTCCCAAATATCTCTAAAGTTTTCATCTAAGCATTGTAATAGGAAGAAATTATTTCAGCTCTTGTCTTGATTGTGGCTGTCTCCATTCTTAGTAATGTTCTTGAATTCTGCAAACGTAGGAGTAAAGTAGGTTCTATGAATATATTTCCAATTAAACAATTTCCACTGTAAAGACAAAGAAGTTTTCATGGAAGAGATTAGAATACATTTTTGTCATTTTCTGAAAGTGGTTGATTATTAATAGCTATATAATAATTCCAATAAACTTTTTAAAATAATATTTCATAGTTTTAATTATTTTATAAATTTTAGAAATGTAGCCTTTCCCTTGGACTGTTTGGCCACTTATAATAATTAAATATTCTATAAGTTTAGGAATGCTTTTTCTATTTAAGATTTACATTAAATTTATTTTAGTTGTAATATAATTTCTTAGTTCATTGAGTACCAACCACAAATCATTATCGATGTTAAATTTGATAATAAGTTGAGTCTTATTAAGAACTTTTCCAGCATCCATCATTTGATGCCAAAAAATACTCTCTTCAAGAGGAATCTTGATGAGTGGATGGGAGATCGTAGGTTTACACTGGGTATCACTTCTGTGTCACTGTTAGACAGAGGCACAGTATATTAACCTCAAAAAAGGGCATAGCAAAATTCATTTAAAATGGGTGGCAAAAGCCAAACACACTCTGGCTAGGCTTATAAATGCCCTAGGGCAGATAGCCTAGTATGAACCTATGAACCTATGAACCTATAAGTTTTTCTCTTTGAGAGGTTTAACATTGTTGGTATTAAACATGTCTGGAATATTTGGGGTGTAAGCAATTGGAAATAATAGAAAGACCTATCTTTGATGTCATATTTTTTATTTATAAAGGTTCTACAAGAGAATAATGTCTTAGGTATAAATTTAGAGTGACTATATTTACTTTTATTACCTAATATAAAGTCTCTTACCACACAACATAGATTATTAGTTAATATGTTTTTATGTTGAGAGTGTATAAGATTATATTGTAACCAAATTTGTTTTAGAATTGTTTCCATCTTCCCACATATGTATGAGTTATTTAACCATAAGAATATAGTTTTAAGAATAGATGAGAACATGTATAAATCAAAATCTGGAAGGCTGATTCTCCCTTTCTCCCAAATCTTTTAAATGACTGTCTAATGCAATTCTTGTTTTCTTAGGGTACCATATATATATATATATATATATATATATATATATATATATATATATATATATATATATATATATATATATATATATATATATATATATATATATATATATATATATATATATATTTGGAGAAGGTAACGAAATAGCTTGAATAAAATATAGTATTTTGGGGAAATTATCATTTTAATTAGAAATATCTATCTTCCATTTTGAAAAAGAACTTGTTACATTTATCAATGAGGCCTTTGATTTGTTTAATATATTACTAAAATTAATATTTAAAATCTCATCTAATTCATTTGTTAAGGTTATTCCTAGATAATTAATTTTATCAGTAGATAAATATTTAATAAACCTTTTATTTAAGTCATTTTTTATTAGAATTTATAAGCAGGATCTTAGTTTTTTTTTTCATTAAATTTAAGGCCTGAAATTTTTTGAAAGAAATCTATATCATTTAATAATATTTGTAATGAATTATTATTATGATAATTTAATGTTAATAAAATATAATCAGTAAATAGTTGAATTTTTGATACTAAAGTGTCTGATAATTGAATACCTTTAATATTTGCAAAGAACTTTTAACTAATTCAAATAAAAGAGGAGATAATTGACAAGCCTGTTTTGTACCTTTGTTAATTTTAAATGAAGAAGATATACCGGACCCAATTTTAATGGGTTCACTACAGAATTTCAAAATACTGAAATCCTGAATTTTAGTATTTTGAAATTCTATAACCAAAAGCTTTAAATCCCAAAACCCCAGAACCATGAAATTTAAAATTGTGAACCTACACTACAAATACACCACACACATACACATACACACAGTGTCCCCCCACAATCAAACATACAATCCTACACTACAGGCAAGCAGGAGGGCAAGCCCCCCTGCACCCCCCCATGAGGGGGACTGCGCCCTCCACCCCCCTAGTTATATATACTAACTCTGAGATTGCACAATCACACACACAAAGGTAACTCATACCCACACATTTCACAGTCCCTTGTACACACACATCACAGCCACAACACACACTAGCATACACTAAAGCCCCTAACCAACACACTTGCACATACATACTTACCTGAACTTACACCTATCCATTCACACACCAGAAGTGCTATTTCAAAATCTCCAAACTTCGGGATTTTGAATTTTGCACTTCTGAGGTTTTGCAATTTAAAGCTGTCGGCTATAGAATTTCGAAATACTGAAATTTGGGATTTCAGTATTTTGAAATTCTATAGTGAACCCATTTTAATATATGTTAAAGAATTTTCATATAAATGCTTAATTAACTGGTTAAACTCATATGAAAATCCATATTCAGTCAAAGCTTGAAACAAATAATTCCAGCAAACAGAATCAAAAGCATTATCTATATCTAAACTTATTATAGACATTTCTTGCCCTTTACAATTAATATAATCAATTAATGTGAGGATTCTTTTACTGTTAAATGTGTTCCTATCCTTTATAAATCCAGTTGTATCTTCCTCAATTAATAAAGGAATCACATGTTTAATTCTGTCTGCATAAATGGCCATAAACCTTTTGTAATCGATGTTTAGAAGGGATACTGACCTATATGAAGAACTTTCTCTTGGGCCTTTGTCTGATTTCAAAATTGGATGTATTAAAGTATATTTCCATGAAGGAGGGATAATATCATCTTCTTTAACTAGCATATACTTTTAACAATACATTTAAAGCTTCTTTAAGTCATCATTTATATATTTCTAGAATAATATCTATTTCTAGTGCCTAGATAACATATATTGTTACTGATTTATCTAATATTTATTAGAATTTGTGGTTGGTCTTCAATAAGATTGGTATTAATTAAAGAGAAGTGTTTTCTAAAAGACTCTGAGATACTAAGTCACAGACATTTTTCTTGGTACCAGGAACAAATCATTCTTTAATCTGATTAGTGAATATAATCTTCTTGGTTCTATTTGCAATTTGTTTCTTATTTTTCAGATTCAAAAAATAAGAAATTATTTAATTTTTTTCTAAATTTATCATAGTATTATGGTGTAGAATCTGTAAATATGTTTCATTTGTTTCATATAGTTTTTGTAAATTCATATTTCCCTTTTGGATATCAAGCTTCAAATTATCAAATTTCATTTGTAAATCTTCAAGTTCTCTATCCCATTGATTTTTTTTTGTTTATAAACCAAGCTAGGGTTTTACCATATAAGTAAGATTTCAAAGAATCCCATACAAAGATTTCTGAAGTATCATTGTTATAATTTATTTCCAAAAAGGTGTATATTTCTTTAGTATAAAAATCCTTAGTCTTTTAAATTTGTAATGTATGCTGGAATCCTTGTAATGTTTATGCTCTGTCTGTATTTTAATAATAAATCAAATGTAATTGCAATATGATCAGATAGGGGACATGTGATTACTTTAACCTTATTAAGTTTAGGAGAGATGCTTCTGGAAATATATACCCTATCTATTCATGACTGAGTACCATGATGATGAGAATAGTGAGTAAAAATAGTGAATTGGGGTCACCAAATTCATTTATATATATATATATATATATATATATAATATTGAAGGTATTGATACATTCTAGTAATGCTTTTGATGTGGATGACTTTTTACGTGTATTCATTGTATTAGTATCATCATCAGATTATATGCAATTAAAGTCTCCCACAAGTATTATGCTACCCCTGAGACTATTGTACAATATCTTCAAATTGATGTTTAACCATCTTTACTCCCAGTCCAGGAATCTAGTATAAGTAAATTAATGTAGAAATCTGACCATTTATAATCTAGGTTACTAAACATAACATACTTGAGGTATCATGATAAATGTTTATGATCTTGGGCATTTTTTTTTTGTTTATGATGAGAACTTGATAAAACACAATAATTGTTAGAGTTAAGTCTATCTATATCTTGTATCAAATGTGTTTCTTGTAGAAAAACAATTTTGGCATTAAACAATTTATGATATTTATAAAATGTTTATCCTTTTACAACTGTTATTTAAGCCTTACATATTAGTGGAGATACATTTATTATGTAAAGTAAATTTAGTTCTATACCTAGACATATGTATCTATTTATTGTTTCAATTAAATAAATTAATAAATATCTTAATGAAAAAATGTATATCCATTTTAAAATAATATAAATGTGAATCCTAGACACCAATAAGGTTACATTAAATAAAAAACAGTAAAAACAGAACTAAATAACAAATTAAACACAACACGAGGTATAAAACCTAACACTTGAACAGAGTTACCAATCAAGTGTACCTTCTACCTTAGTCTTAAAATCCTCTTTGAGCTCTAACCATCTAAATATTAGGCTCTGCACTGCAATATTAAAGTATCTATTATAGATATTTTAATAATATTTTAACCATCATATTTAAGGTTTAGATTTATAAAAAAAATTAGTTGGAATTATTTTGAAAGTTGTAAGTTATTCTCAGTTTTAATAAATTAACATTTAGAGACTTGCCAATATTAATAAGTACACAATTAATAAAAGAAAAGAAAACATTTTATCCCAACAAGGATTGATAAAATATGTGTGTAAATAAAATAAACCAATAAGAAGATTCTATAATCTATTTATAAACTGACATGGTCCTTAAACTAATAGATATTTTAAAGATATTCAAGAGTTATGTAACTTATTTGATATTTTTGGAAATGCATGAAAGATCAAATATGTTTAGTAGGAACAAATTTGAAATGTTAGTTAATGATATATTGGAGGTGAAGTCACATTAAATTCTACCATAACATTAAATGTATACAATAAACATTTGCACAGGTATTAATACACTGATGATACTCAACAAACTAGGTTCTGCCAAAGATATATTTTTATAGTAAAAATAAATTTGACTGATACTGGAATCAGCAATGCATGAATGCCTAAAATTCAAAACATTCACTCATATTTGTTTACTAGAAAGTATAAACAACTTAATCAAAGAAATTTGTGAACCAATGACTATCAATAGAAATAAAACATAAAGTAATACTTTTTAGTCATATATTTTCCCTCCTTTCTAAGCATAGAGTAAAGTCATTGATCCTTGAGGAAACAATGAATCCAATATGTTGGGCAGTGACTTTCACAAGGGATATTCTTTAACCTAATGGTTTTGAGACTTGTGTCCATGTTCCTTGCTATTAGGATGCATAATATTGTCACAGCTCAAACTACGAACAAAATGTGACACACACACACACATATATATATATATATATATATATATATATATATAATGAAATCACTCTACATGAGAGGGGAGAATCATAATAGTTCAATTTACATCCTGATTTCACTCTACCTAAATATATGTCCCTCTTCAATTAAAAGAGTTGTTTGCAATTTTCTCCTATACAGATCTTCAGAAGGAGAATTTCTTGTTTCTCACATCATTTACAAAGAAACATATCAAATATGCTTTGGAAATGACACAAGGCTAATTACGTCAGCTAAGTTTTACCATTGCCAATTTTCTTTTTAATATGAAGTCTCTGTGGCATATTTCAACATATATATGAAATTGCCCATGTGTGTGTGTGTGTGTGTGTGTGTGTGTGTGTGTGTGTGTGTGTGTGTGTGTGTGTGTGTGTGTGTCTCCATGATGGGGTGCATTTTATACATTTATTTATTCGTATCTGATAACCAGTGTAAGGCAATGATCCACGTGGATCTTTTCAGACTCAATCTGGAAACAGTAAGAGAATCAAACCCTCTACAACAGTAAGCAGAGTATTAACAAGAAGTAGCTGTAATCCTTTACAATAAGAAGTAATCATAGTGGTATATGAATCATACAAGCACAATTTTTAGGGTTTTTTTAATAACATATAAGATCTACACTGCCAAAATCTCTACTGACATAGCGTCTCTCAATCCACTAAGATAAATTTAACTGTTGTAGTCTTTTCCCCTATATATTCCCCACTGCAGAACCTGAAATATTTTAGTTGACTTTCTCATAAGATGTTCCCCTGCATTTTCACTTTACTGTATCATTATAGAGATGTAATGTCCATATCTACATATATTATGTTAAATGAATCTCACATCACTCTTTGCATAGATAACCTGTAGTGGTGTTAATATTTCAATGAATACTTCAGCATGCAATGGCTAAGAGGGAAATGAAACCATCACATAACACATTCATTTTCTCTTCCAGGGCTTCACCAAATAAGAGACTGTGGTAAGAAATATGTAATATATATTCCATTTTTTTTTTGCTGTATAACATTTCTTATTTGTAGGAAAGGTTAGCATGTGAATAAAGTGCAAAGACACTAATCACAATTATATAGATTATTTTGATATAATCATTCAGACACAGCATAATATAATAAAGAAAAGTGCGTGACTCATCATACCAAGGCAAAATGCGACTGATTTTGGATAAGAAATGAGTAAATAAAAGGTGATTTTTATCTTTAGTGTTTAGTATTTCTAGGAAGTTTGTGATATGGAAATATACATTGACAGCAAAATAAAAGTTACAGTCTGAAGAACAGCACCTGTAACTTTATTTCCAGATTAAGCGTAGTTACAAGAACAGATATCTTGTTATTGTGGCAATAACTTTATGGACTTAGCTGTGTCATCTTTAAGATTTAACTTTGGCAATGTGAGAGTATTTAAAGTTTGGAAAGTCTGGAGTATGTAAGCATGAGTTTGCGTGCATGTGTGTGTCCATGCACATCAGTGCATCTATGCACGTTCATGAGTCCGTCTATGTAAACACACTATATATCTATAGATAATACACTTCATACACCTTTATCTGTTAACATATTGTTTCAGGAAGCAGCACCCAACTTTTATTATCAGTAAGGACTCTGATAACAAAGAGGTAACCCAAAAGATAATAAAAGGATCTGTAGCTTGGTCCAAAAACAGGGTCATTAATGGCCTGATGAGGTACCATTTTAAAATCAATTTTTAGAATGACTATAGTAATGTCCACCTGGAAGCCATTAGCAATAGCATCCACAGAATTTGTGTAGAAATTAACTGTATATATAATATTAGCTACAATGACATGTTTGTGAAAGTATATCATGTACATTATGTGTTATGAGTATACATACATATTTAGGCAGAGAATCAACTCTTCCTCTGTAATACTAGCTTGCCAGATGGCTAAACAGCAGACATCTGACCTCTGCCTTTGGCATTCTTGTACATTTAGTGTCCTTCAATATTGTTCCACATTTGGAATCAGCAGCTTCAAAAAACATGTACTCAACTCATCTCTTCTCACTCCTCAACATCAGCACTACTTAATGTACCATTGGATAAAACATCATCATCTTGGAAACATTTTTACTCTTAGATACCATCTGTTAAACTATGGTCTCTCCATATATAAGTACCCCAATTATTCTCTCTCAACTCTCTGACACATCCCTTACATTAGGGTTTCTATAAGTTTTTTTCAATCTGGTGTCACATAAGATAACCCGGACCACAATAACTTAATCAAACTATAAGCAGAAAGCTTTACTTTCAACTGCATGGCAAAGAGAGAGGTGGCAAAGGTTAAGGATAAGGCATATGAAGAGTTGTATGAAAGGTTGGACACTAAGGATGGTGAAAAGGACCTTTACCAATTGGCTAGACAGAGGGACTGAGCTTGGAAGGATGTGCAGCAGGTAAAGGTGATAAAGGATAATGAGGGAAACATACTCACAAGCGAGGAGAGTGTGTTGAGGAGATGGAAAGAGTACTTTGAGGAGATGATGAATGAAGAGAATGAGAGGGAGAGAAGGTTGGATTATGTGGGGATAGTGAATCATGAAGTACAATGGATTAGCAAGGAGTAAGGATAGCTATGAAGAGGATGAAGAATGGAAAGGCTGTTGGTCCAGATGACATACCTGTGGAAGCATGGAGGTGTTTAGGTGAAATGGCAGTGGAGTTTTTAACCAGATTGTTTAATGAAATCTTGGAAAATGAGAGGATGCCTGAGGAATGGAGAAAAAGTGTTTTGGTACCGATTTTTAAGAATAAGGGTGATGTGCAGAGCTGTAGTAACTACAGAGGGATTACATTTAAAAGACACAGCATGAAGTTATGGGAAGGAGTAGGGGAAGCTAGGTTAAGAAGGGACGTGATGATTAGTAATCAACAGTATACTTTAATGCCGGGAAAGAGCACTACAGATGCGATGTTTGCTCTGAGAGTGTTGATGGAGAAATACAGAGAAGGTCAGAAGGAGTTGCATTGTGTTTTTTGAGACTTAGAGAAAGCATATGACAGGGTGCTTAGAGAGGAGTTGTGGTATTGTATGAGGAAGTCGAGAGTGTCAGAGAAGTATGTAAGAGTGGTACAGGATAGGTATGAGGGTAGTGTGACAGCGGTGAGGTCTGCGGTGGAAGTGACAGATGTGTTTAAGGTGGAGGTGGGATTACATCAAGGATCAGCTCTGAGCCTTTTCTTATTTGCAATGGTGATGGACAGGTTGACAGACGAGATCAGACAGGAGTCCCCATGGACTATGATGTTTGCAGATGACATTGTGATCTGTTATGAGAGGAGGGAACAGGTGGAGGAGACCCTGGAGAGATGGAGATATGCTCTAGAGAGAAGAGGAATGAAGGTCAGCAGGACTAAGACAGAATATATGTGTGTGAATGAGAGGGAGGATAAAGGAATGGTGAGGATGCAAGTAGAAGAGGTGGCGAAGGTGGATGAGTTTAAATACTTGGCATCAATAGTTCAGAGTAATGGTGAGTGTGGAAGAAAGGTGAAGAAGAGAGTACAGGCAGGATGGAGTGGGTGGAGAAGAGTGTCAGGAGTGATTTGTGACAGACGAGTACCAGTAAGAGTGAAAGTAAAGGTCTACATGAGGGTAGTGAGACCAGCTATATTATATGGGTTGGAGACAGTGGCATTGACAAAAAGGCAGGAGTTTGAGCTGGATGTGGCAGAGTTAAAGATGTTAAGATTTACACTGCATGTGACGAGGGTGGACAGGATTAGGAATAAGTATATTAGAGGGTCAGCCCAGGTTGGAAGGTTTGGAGACAAAGCCAGAGAGGCAAGATTAAATTGGTTTGGACATGTGCTGAGGAGGGATGTTGAGTATATTGAGAAAAAGATACTAAAGATGAAGCTACCAGGTAACAGGAAAAGAGGAAGGCCTAGGATAAGGTTTATGGATGTGGCGTGAGACGACCTGCAGGTGGTTGGTGTGGCAGAGCAAGATGCAGAGGACAGGAAGAAATGGAAACAGATGATCTGATGTGGCGACCCCTAACTGGGAAAAGCTGAAAGAAGATGATGAGTGTTCCATTTTTATCAAAAAAGTCTTTCTTACTGAATTAAATATTTTCTACAGGCTACACCTGAAATGCAAATCATCTCTTAATACCAAGTCATACAAGTCGACTTGATAGACCACAAAGATGTATCTCCTTGTAATGTGCTTTTTTTCTTTCTTTTCCCCTATTCCCCACTTCCCTTTCCTCCTTTTTTATGTACTGGTCTAAAACAAGTAGCAAAGTTCCTTTGTAATGTGCTTTCAAATAACATTTTAAATATTTATTTATTTTTGTACACAGACATCCTGTAGTCACCTCTGCATGTGACATATTTATATTATCCTTCTTCATATCTACAAATATATTTATATGTTTAGTAGACATCTCATGATATTGATGACTCAAAGGTCCTGCAGGGGAGGGGGTCTAATTAGCCTATTCCAAAGTCAATAAAAACATATACTGATAGCTTTGTGCCACTAAGATGGGCATTGAAAAATAGGATGTTGATCATACTGCATTGTTCTGAAATTAGATAACCACATATCTACTGTATCTAAATGTCAAATAATAGAAGTACATTATTATTATTATTATTATTATTATTATAATTATTATTATTATGCCAATTTCAGTATGTGCAGGACATGTTGAGTGTTACTGTATTCTCTGCAATATATTTGCCTTCTGTCATCTATTGTATTACACAGCTAAAGATGGGTGAGCAGCCCAAAATTAGAACACTTTCTGACATGATCAAGGCAAATTCATAGGCAAATAAATTTATCTACTCAAAACATAAGATGTTTATCCTACCAAAACGCGAACTCAACTCTCAGCCTTTTTAATTATTATATGAACTGAATGTATAGCACTTTAAAATTAAGAGAAGACATTGACGGCTTGTACGTGATCTCCAACCTTAAAGGTTACAAGATCACAGAGCTGTATTATTCGCACATTTGCATGTTTATCGTCAAAGAACCTAAAAGAGGAAAGAGAGAGAATGAACAAGGTAAAAAAATTATCTGCTTGTGATTGTGGGGGGAATACAAAAACAAAGCAATTGAAAGATTTAAACTTTAGAATAACATATCCCTAACTGTTCACCATTCTCTTTTCAAATGAGAGAAGCCAAAGCAGGAAATACATCACTAAAACAAAAAAGACCACACAGCACCAACAAACTCCCCAAATCCACACCAAAATCAAAATCAAACAAAAACGGGCAATACACCACATACACCACAAAACCAAATACTACAAAAGCAACCACAGAAACCAAGTGCAACAACCAATGACCAACAGTTCCTACAAAGCCCATCTACAGAAAGCTACCATCCACCACAGAGCACCACAAGTCACAAATGGAAACCAAATTAACAAGAAGTAAAAATTCACCTAGAAAACCAAAAGCAAATAACCTGACACTTATAAAAAAGGCCACTTCAGATCGACAACACCAACAAAAAGCCCAGAAGTACCAATCACAAAAACAGAAAACTATGCCCTTATACCTTTCCACAACACAAACCAGAAAAAAACCATTTGAAAAAGCACTGCTAGAGTCTAAAACTACATAAACAAAACATTGCTGACAAAAAAGGAGAGAAAAAATATTATTACCGTGTTAATATTTGCTTATTTATGATCCATAGGTGTTCATCTGTTTAATATGTATCTGCAGGATGTTTTAATTTCCCACCAAAAATGATATATTGGAATGAAGTATTTCTAAATAAAATAAAGAAATAAAAAAGGAGAAATAAAATAATTGTTTGTCCTTCAGTTTCTTCATTTTCTTGGCATCTACTGTTTTCCACTCAGTCTTCTCAGCTTCACTCTTCATTAATCCGGAGCACCATTCCTTAACTTCAATAAGCTGTAAAATGTTACTAGCTGTTAAAAAGGAAATGGCTGAGTCCAGTGCATCAAAGATTTTGATTCCATCAAGAAGAAAAACTTTAAGTCTGGCTGGAAATAATAGATGTACTTTAATTTGATTTTTTAGCTCCTTTATTACAGGTTATAAGTCTTTTCTTCTTGAAATAACAGTAGAAGAATAATTGTCAAACCTTATTATGTGATCTTTATATTTGACAGGAGAGTTAGTCCAAGCAGTTTTTAAAACAAGTTCTTTAGCCTGGGAAGAATAAAATGTTACTATTATAGATCTTGGTTTATGATTAGGTCTGATGGACGTCATTAGAGCCACTAATGACCTGTGTGCTCTCTCAACACCAAAAGAAAGAGACTCAGGTAACTTCAAAATGTCAGGAATCCAGGATATAAGAAAATTCACGTTATTACCTTCTGATTTTTCAGGCAGTCCATACATATATAGATTATTTCTTCGAGACCTATTCTCTAGATCATCTATTTTATGTAATAAAAATGCATTTTGTTTTAGGAGAAATTCTACTTCTTCCTTTTCAGTAACTCTTCTCTCAATAACTAATTTGATTAAATTCAGTGTTTCATAAGGACTTGCTAAAACTTTTATATAAGGAAGCTGAATTTGAATGTCCTATTTGGTAATAACTCATGTTTGACTAGTGACTACAGAATATATAGTGTTTTTAACCCCCCTTTACACCCTACTATCTCACTATAAAGAAAAATGAATGAGATGACTGAAATATATATATTAGGTATAAATCGTAAAAAAACTTTTTTTCATCACCAAAAAAAAAGGGAAGTGTTGTGTTAGTAAGTCTCAAGTTGCTAACATTACCCCGAAAAATAAAGGTGGGGGTGGGGTTTGGTTTTATGGATATTATAATTAATTTTAATTTTTTGCATTTTATTAGCATCTCTTCTCTCAATATCATTTAATGATTCTTCAAAGATGGTAATCTGAATTTTCTGACGTAGAACAATTTCCTGTAGGTGTTTTTTGCATTCATCCTTGAAGGTGTCTAATTTATTGTCCATTTTATCAATTTTTATCGAAAGATCATGTGTACTTCCAAGTAAGGATTGTAGTGCTTTCTTAAAGGACAAGTCTTGGCAGTTGTTTTTAGAGTGACTCATTCTGATAAACTGTCAAGACTTTTAGAATTGTAAGTGACAGGAATCTGTTAAATATGGACATCACAGTGGTACAGCGGATGCATTATCACCTCACAGCAAGAGGTTCTCTGCTTCGATTCTCAGCTGGGGTGCCTTCTGTGTGGAGTCTGCATGTCCTTCCTGCATTCATGTGGGTTTCCTCCTGGTGCTCCGTTTTTCTCCTACATTACAAAGACATGCATCTGGAGTCATTTCTTCCTGGACATCTGCTGAAAATTGGTTTCATTCCAAGTTGAACTTTACCAGTAAACAAATGTTAAATAAATAAATAATTCAAAAACTGGATATATATTTCATAGATCCTTTGTAGAAGTAAAATACACTAGTAAAAGTCTGGATTTTTAAATAGTTGAAAAAATCCTGTCAGAAATATAAAGAGATGAGAGCACTGAAGAAAAGTGCTGTTAGCCTGACAACATCTTGGCCATGCCTCAACTGGTGAGTTTTTGAAAGCAGTTCTGGTAGTGATTCAGCAGTATAGATTATGGTGGAATCATCAGCGTACTGAATGAGTGTTCCAGGGTGGGAGGAACTGTGAAGGTTGTGAAAATTATTTACAAAACTCCAGCTAACTATGCTGGCATATGCTACATATGTACTGTCCTATATTCCCTGGCACAGATGCAAATACCTCACATCATCACACATGCCATCAAACTAATTCACCTTACAGTTCTCATGGTAGTCCATCCTCCAGATCAGTTACACCATCACCAGGCCTATCAATAGTAGATGTATATGCCTTATTTGATCTGGAGCTACTGTGACTTACATTCATTGATAAATATGTCTGTGCACTTGAAATAAGGTTTTGTTGGGGGTGGGGGTGGAGTGCATATATGTGAACTTATTCTGTTTCCAGCTATTACTTTTACCATACTCTGAAACTGCAATCATTTCAATTTCTTTTTAAATGCAATTAGATTGTTGTGAGGAAGGAAGTCTATTTGTTCTTAAGTACATAAATGAACAGTGGGCCAAAAAACAATGATACATGCATTACCGTTCCATATGCATACAGTTACATAAGAAATCATAATAGCAATAAGCAAACATACATACATACAGACAGACAGACATACAAATATTTCAAGCATGGGCATTAATGCCCTTCTAGTCTGCCAATATACCAAAACACTTATTTTCATAATGTGTCCAGGCTGTTCTTAAAATATCTAAACTACCAAATTGCTTTAATGTAATTTGGTAGTCTGTTCCATGCATCAGCTGCTCCCTCAGAGAACCAATTAGTACACTTCTCATTCCTATAAAATCTTTTTCAAACATTTCCAGGTCCATTACATCATACAGAAATGACGCATTGAAATAATCATCATGCTATATACACCTAACTACTGCAAGTACAATCTCATCACTGCACAAATGAAGACAGTTTCTGAAGTCATAATTGTTTTGAATGACAGGAAGAAAGAAATCTGATGTCCAGTGCAATAGAATTCATTTCAAAGAAATGACTAATGAAAATTAAATTTGTCACAGTTGACAGTATCGCTTTCTATTGCAAAGTAAATAAATAATTAAACCAAAAAGTTATTAAATACAGCATGTGCAACTGTTGACTTATTCGTTGATTTGAAGCCTTTCAGCATCACTGAACAGGAATTGGTGAGCAATTAAGGAAACAGCTGGTAATAAAAAAATATTTTAAAATGAGAGAGAATGTCAGATAAACAGTGATAGTAGACAATGCACCACACAGCATGCATGAATTATGCTGTGTACGTGTGTGTGTTTTCACCAAAAAAGGAAGCACTAATCTGAATGTCCTGGTCCATAGTTCTGGATGACGATACCAAATAAACATTCTTGAAACTATAGAACCAGCAACAAGTAAAGAACGCTTACTTCCTCTGTGTCTTGAGACGCAAACTCCCTTAAATCAGCAGTTCCAACCAAAGGAATGTATGAAATAATCTCAGCAAAGGTCTGCAAACAAACAGATATGGACCTTATTGTATTTAAATAAACTTTTAAATAAACTTTTTTTAAATGCAATAAGGTCCTTTTTTCAGAGTTCTGATGAAGCTTGCCATTGAGCAAGTGAAAGCGCTTAACCGTTGGATTATTTTGTTGCACTAGTTCAATAAAACTATCTGTTTGTTTGCAGACCTTTGTTGAGATTATTTCATACATTCCTTTGGTTGGAACTGCTGATTTAAGGGAGTTTGCATCTCAAGCCACAGATGAAGTAAGCGTTCTTTACTAGTTGATAGTTCTGGATGAGATGCCACCTCTTAGCCTGTGTAGTTGCATGCAATGCATAAGTCTGCCCCATGGGGTACCTTACTATTGCTGCTGGCTGACCATTATTAGTCAAAGTGGGATTAGAACTGGGAGCTGCAGTGACAGCATGGGTCACTTCACCACCAGACAGGAGCATGATCATATTATGCAGAATGGAACAGGCAGTGAACATGCTACACATAGTAGCTGGGTCATACTGAAGAGCATCCCCAGGCACATCCGGGTACCTGAAATGGCTCTACAGGAGGCCAAACACCCATTCAATAACAATATGGGTCTGGGACAGAGATGTGTTACATCTCTCCCCCACAGATCTAGATGGATTTCTCACTGGAGTCATGAGCCATGGCGCAAGTGTATATCTGGCATCCTCTTAACAAAAAAAGGGGAGAGGGGAGGGGAGACAAAATCAGAAAATACAGATTTAATATGCAGAAATTATATTTAACATGTATAACTACTTACTCAAAAAAGAAGAAAAAAAACATTTTCAGCTCACCAACAAGATAACCACTGGGCATCCTGCCATGCAAAAAGAGGCAGTAGAGTGAGCTTGGGTGCCAGATTTGGGAATCATGTTCACTGCTAGGATGCTAGGAAAAGACATAAGTGATGCACACCTATGCATCAAACATTACCTGGCAATTGATGGAATGCCCTTCTTATTGCAGTACTATTCACCCTGTTGACCAGGAGGGACCCTAATTGTGACTTGGGAGCTATTCATTTCAGCAAGTACCTCAGGGGAAATGTGCCATCCCATAAAAGGCATGCACAGTCCTTGGTTGGGCCTGAAGTAACACCAGGAGATAGATGTACTGATGCGGTTTCACTTCATAATCTCAAAATGCTGAAATCTCAAATTTCAGCATTCCAAGACCATGAAGCTGAAAATGCAGAATGCTGAAAGTGCATAAGAGCGAATTTAAATATCTGGAATCAGCACTTATGCATTTCTGGTACATTATGTGAAGTGTTTGGCTGGTATGATGTCTGGAATTGAAGGTGAGTGAGTGTTTGTGTGTGTTTTTGTGTGTTGTATGTGTGGGTAAGGGTAGGGAGGTGTAAGTATGAGTGTGAGTGTTGGATTTGTTGGTATTTGTGTATGTGTGATGTTTATTTGTTTGCGAACGAGTGTAGAATGCCATGGTGTGATTTATTTTTATTTATTTTTTTTTATGTGCGATCTCGGTGTTGGTATATGTAAATAGGGGGAGTGTGGGGGTGCAGGAGGGCTTGCCCCCCTCCTTACATGTAGTGTAGGGTTGTGTGCTTTGTGTGCTTTGGGTAGAATGGTGTGTGTGTGTTATGTGGTGTATGGTGTATGTATGTTTGTGATTGTGTGATTCGTGATTGTGGGTTTCAGGATTGTAAATGGTTTGGCTTCATTGCTTCGAAATGTTGAAATTCAAGATTACAGCATTTCGAGATTATGAAGTGAAACCACTGATGCACATGTGACAAGAGTACATCTAGGAACTCCTTCAGTAACTTTTAGCCAGATGCCTGTGAGATTCCAAGTGTGTCCCCAGACTGTCTCTGGAAGGTCCCTGTAGCAAGTATAGTATGGGCTATACATACTTTGGTGTCCACTGGACAGGAATAGGAAATACATGCATTCCTTCAATGCCCCTATGGGGGAAAACATGCCCACTAAAACCTTTATGATATCCCTGTCCACTCTAAACCTATCAAGGATTTCTTGATTATTAAATTTATATTGAGTAATATCCTTTGCTTATATTTTCATCATCTTGGCAGGCAAGCACTGAAGGGCAGAAGTAGTTTTGGCCTGGCCAAAACAAGCAACTCTGACTTAGAAATAGCAAAGCTCACTGCAAGAGATAGCATTTTCACCAACTGCAGTTCTGTTAGATTTGGCAATGCTTCCCTTTTTATAGCGCATCTGCGACAAGCATGGGAAAGCGGGAAAATTTGACTATGAATTGCAAATGGTGTAAAACAGTCTTAATTAGCATATGAACATATACGTCACTTCTCATTTCCATCTCATTATCTGCTCATTTGCATAACTAAATTTGAGGACACTGCAAATTGGCATAAATGGCTTCTATGAATCCATAACTCAGCTGTGCCTTTCTGTGCCCTTCTCAAATTCCTTAATGCATTTGAGTAAATGACTATGATGACTGGCCTATATCTCCCACATCAAGTAAGTCTTTCACAAGCATCATTCAACTTCTTTAAAATATATGCCACGTTAAACACATTTTTCCTATCATAACCTCCTACCTTATTTTTCACAATGTTTCCTTCCTTCAGATACCCTAAAAGACAAATCCTACCCTTTATAGTTCTCTAAGCCAGTATTTGCGCCATTACCCTTTCATGCCCTGTTAGAATGTTCCTCCTTTTTAACACTTGTCTTTCCCAGTAACTTGTCCTATATTCTCCATCCATTTATAAACAGTTTCAAAGTTCAATTAACCTCACACGTACTGCTACAAACATCATTACACATATTCTTAATGATCAGTGGGTTAATGTCAGATTACATTCAGATTTTAAATCATCCATTTTTTCATCTTATATCACACAGCTGAAACATCATACATCACACTCTTTTGTTTTATTTTCCAGGCTATTTCTTCTGTTTGACCAGATTCCTTCCCTCTACCCCCTAACAGCTTCCCATCAGAAGAGAAGTTGACATTAACTCCTTATATTTTCACTTTCTATAATCATATTTATCTCCATTTTAGAGTCCATTTAGACAAAATGCAGTGACCTGCATTATGTAACATGTAAAAAATGAAAACTGAACCAAAATCAAATAAATGTACCCAAGGCACCAAAAACGGATCTTATCTATGAAAAGAATCTATTTAGCACTTTCATCTGTTCATATTATGGACTTTATCCTGAAAACCTAAAACACACAATTAAATGAAATACATTAAAACCAGTTATATGACCTCTCACATCTAAATCATATGACCAACATACAATCAATATCAAGAAAGAAATATTAATAATAGCATACATTCAAAAGTTAGAAAATTAAATATAATACAGAGACCCCATGTTCAAAGTATATAATAAACATAAAGTCATTATTGTCAAAGTTTTGATGCCCATGATTAAAAAAACTATTAATAGTAATGTTTTCAATTAATCCAGTGAACATGTGGAATTCAATGCAATCTGTCAGAAAACCTCTCTAAACTGAAGGCTTTCCCAGCCATTGTCTACTTAGATTATATCACTTTTTCAAGTACAAAAAATAAAACCTTTTAAAATCCCTACAGCTCTACAAGCTAGTTGCAGGCTTATATAAAATGTTGGCGTTATCACACTTACATACACAAAATATATGTCTATATATATATATATATATATATATATATATATATATATATATATATATATATATATTTATAGAGAGAGAGAGGTATGCTGATACATCGAAAGTACATCAAACTCACTTTTGCAAAAAAAAAAAAAACACAAAATAAAACAGGACTCACGTTTATGCAGGGGGCAAGCCCCCTTACATCCCCACCCCCTACTTTAATATTCTCACTCTGAGATCGCACTACAGTGGGGAAATGGGAATATTCCCTTATCCCCGCTGTACCGTGATCTAAGCAACAGTTTGCTTAGTTATACAATCAACAGTACAGTTGATGTACAACTAAATCTACATGCAAACCTTTGTTTACTTAGTTACCTTTCAGTGAAAGTGCATTTTCAACAAAATGCACTTTCGCAAAAATGAGATCGATCATGTACGTTTCAATGAAACATGCTTTCAGTCATAAGACCAGGACTCATATATATATATATATATATATATATATATATATATATATATATATATGTGTGTGTGTGTGTGTGTGTGTGTGTGTGTGTGTGTGTATGTATGTATATATATATATATATATATATATATATATATATATATATATATATATATATATGTATATACATGCATACACATATATATATATATATAAATATATATATATATATATATATATATACATACACACACACACCCATATATATATATATATATATATATATATATATATATATATATATATATATATGAGTCTACTTCACTTCACCTAAAACTCATTTGACTGACTTTCATTTGATAGAGACCAAATCACCTAAAGTTCAAAATAGCGACAACCCATTTGTCTGACTCTCATTTCACCAACTTTTAAGCTATAGACATGATATGGGTTTCCCTGCAACTCTGACTTGCTTATGATAACAAGAATTACTGTAACTTACAGTGCTGACTGTCAGAATAATGATAGTCATGTAAAACATAGTGTTGTTGTGTTTCTAAATGTGGGTATGTCTCTTTCCATTTTTATGGGAGGTATCTAAAGTAATATGGTGGATGTTTTGTGCATTCCCAGCAGTAGTGGCAGCGTGCAGAGTACTGTAAGGCAAGTAAAAGGTATATTCCCTTTTTCCCACTGTAGTGCAATCCTGGAGTTAGTATATATAGTAAGGGAGGTTGTGGGGGGCACAACATATGGGTCTACATCTAAATCCTGAAATCCCACAAGACCGAACATTATTTTCGCAAGACGAAAATATGAACGGTTTAAATCCCAAATGGCCAATTTTTCACAGAACAAGTAAACACTTGCCCAAAACATCATGGAACCACACTGGACTATGGAAAACTCACCTCCCAAAACTATATATACCAACTCTGGGATTGCACTACAGTGAGGAAAAAGGCATATTTCCCCACAATGGGCAAGTCTTTATTTGCTCTGTGAAAAATCAGCCATAAGGGATTTCAATTATTCATTAATTTTGTCTCACAAAAGTAACGTTCTGTCTTGCAGGATTTCAGGATTTAGAAGTAGACCCGTATATATATATATATATATATATATATATATATATGCATATATGTATATATAAATGGTTCTGGGAAAATTCTGTATCCCAGCCTCACTAGCTTCATTAATAAAGAGACACTGAGATGTTCATACCTTGCAGTACTCTAACCATGTCTACCTGACTCACATTGACAATAACCTGGACTTGAACTACATTATAGCAAATCTGATACTGGGCTGCCAAAGCTTTGTGTCTCTCTGGAGATAACTGTGACATATGTCTTCACCTGGCACCTCTGTGTAAAGGTGTGACAGTGGGTACAGCTAACAATGAAAGGTAGTCTCTTTGTCAAGGAATTCAGGCCGAACACAAGAAGCAAGTGTTGACATGCTTGGGGTCCCCCCAATGTAATAACATGTCCTCATTCTGCTCAGTGTGTCACTACATAAGGAATTATCTACCTGGAGTGGTGTAGGTGGTCCTACTAGTACACTTTGCAATTGTGGGTCACTGTCATCAGGCTGCATCATATATGAGAGTTATGGAATCATTATCATCATCATCAACCATCTGGCTGTCAACATCAGACTGCTGTGGGAAGACACAGTAAGAGTCTGATTCGGGTGCTGATCCTGTGAAGAAATATGTGAACATTTGGTTAATGTCACCCTTGACTGCTGGGCTTACTTGTACATATAGTTAGGAAGACAAACATTACCATGCATTCTCTGTAGATTTTCTACTGCATCTAACATAAATGACATAGCTGATGGTGAAACATGTAAGGATGGTTGTTGCAGGGATCTGAAGATCAACTCCACCTTTAATGATTCCAGCAGTATCCTCATCTGCATCAAAATCATCACCCCTATAGAGAGAAATTACTCCTCTTCTTCCATTAAAGGTTGGAGTATGAAAGGGCCATCAACAATGCGGCTACAGGCAAATTCATTTTTCTAGCTTTTGTCCTGACATGTCCCATCATGTTATGGGCTATGTGCTGGGGTGCGGTTCATCCCCCCACAGCACTAATGTCAGCCATTGCTTAACTCCATGCCTTAGCTCTCTCTCCCTGTT